>NC_059436.1:48954672-49062172 GCF_021028975.2 Sphaerodactylus townsendi | reverse complement strand
GGGGTGGGGGGGGGGGGGGGTGGGGGGGGGGGGGGGTGGGGGGGGGGGGGGGTGGGGGGGGGGGGGGGTGGGGGGGGGGGGGGGTGGGGGGGGGGGGGGGTGGGGGGGGGGGGGGGTGGGGGGGGGGGGGGGTGGGGGGGGGGGGGGGTGGGGGGGGGGGGGGGTGGGGGGGGGGGGGGGTGGGGGGGGGGGGGGGTGGGGGGGGGGGGGGGTGGGGGGGGGGGGGGGTGGGGGGGGGGGGGGGTGGGGGGGGGGGGGGGTGGGGGGGGGGGGGGGTGGGGGGGGGGGGGGGTGGGGGGGGGGGGGGGTGGGGGGGGGGGGGGGTGGGGGGGGGGGGGGGTGGGGGGGGGGGGGGGTGGGGGGGGGGGGGGGTGGGGGGGGGGGGGGGTGGGGGGGGGGGGGGGTGGGGGGGGGGGGGGGTGGGGGGGGGGGGGGGTGGGGGGGGGGGGGGGTGGGGGGGGGGGGGGGTGGGGGGGGGGGGGGGTGGGGGGGGGGGGGGGTGGGGGGGGGGGGGGGTGGGGGGGGGGGGGGGTGGGGGGGGGGGGGGGTGGGGGGGGGGGGGGGTGGGGGGGGGGGGGGGTGGGGGGGGGGGGGGGTGGGGGGGGGGGGGGGTGGGGGGGGGGGGGGGTGGGGGGGGGGGGGGGTGGGGGGGGGGGGGGGTGGGGGGGGGGGGGGGTGGGGGGGGGGGGGGGTGGGGGGGGGGGGGGGTGGGGGGGGGGGGGGGTGGGGGGGGGGGGGGGTGGGGGGGGGGGGGGGTGGGGGGGGGGGGGGGTGGGGGGGGGGGGGGGTGGGGGGGGGGGGGGGTGGGGGGGGGGGGGGGTGGGGGGGGGGGGGGGTGGGGGGGGGGGGGGGTGGGGGGGGGGGGGGGTGGGGGGGGGGGGGGGTGGGGGGGGGGGGGGGTGGGGGGGGGGGGGGGTGGGGGGGGGGGGGGGTGGGGGGGGGGGGGGGTGGGGGGGGGGGGGGGTGGGGGGGGGGGGGGGTGGGGGGGGGGGGGGGTGGGGGGGGGGGGGGGTGGGGGGGGGGGGGGGTGGGGGGGGGGGGGGGTGGGGGGAGGGGGGGGGGGGGGGGGGCGGAGGTGGGGGGGGGGGGGGGGGTGGGAGAGGGGGGGGGGGGGGGGGGGGAGGGTGGGGGGGGGGGGGGGGGGGGGGGGGGGGGGGTGGGGGGCAGGGGGGGGGGGGCGGGGGGGGGGGGATGGGAATTGTAGTCCTTGAACATCTGGAGTGCCATAGGTTCGCTACCATGGGCTTATGGGATTCACGGTCACAAGGCAAGATAATGGCTGCTAACAACCCAATCCAGACCCTATGGGCAGTGGGATGCTGTCCCACTACGGGGCTGCCTCGCCACAATCAAAGGGCTTCTCCGCAGCCCAGAGAAGTCCAAAACCCAAACCCCAGCTGGCACAAATCGCCCATCGGGGATAAGAACAGAAGAACAGAAGAACTAGCCTGCTGGATCATCTAGTCCAGAACTCTGCTACATGCAGGAGGTGAAAGCAATGGCCTTCTGCTGCTGCTGCTCCTGAGCACCTGGTCTGCTAAGACATTTGCAATCTCAGATCAAGGATGATTAAGATTGGTAGCCAGAGATCAACTTCTCCTCCATAAATCTGTCCAAGCCCCTTTTAAAACTATCCAGGTGAGTGGCCATCACCACCTCCTTTCATTTTATTAGTCCTAATTCTTCCCCCCAGCATTTTCAATGAATGCCCCCTGGTTCTAGTATTGTGAGAAAGAGAGAAAATTTTCTCTCTGTCAACATTTTCTACCCCATGCATAATTTTATAGACTTCAATCATATCCCCCCTCAGACGTCTCCTCTCCAAACTAAAGAGTCCCAAACTCTGCAGCCTCTCCTCATACGGAAGGTGCTCCAGTCCCTGAATCATCCTCGTTGCCCTTCTCTGCACTTTTTCTATCTCTTCCATATCCTTTTTTAGATGTGGCGACCAGATGTGGCAGTTAATGGACATACATCACAAAACCGTGGCATGTATCCGAGGCCGGCTGTGTAAGCAGTGAGAGCCGACTAAAGGTTGGCTCTGCTCCCTGGCCCATCCCCGGAACACCCCCCAGCCTTGATGATGCAGCTTTTTGCAGTGGCAGTGCTAGGGAATAGTGGCAGCCTCTGGGTTGGGTGCCATGGAACCGTGTGGCACCCACCCACATATCTCTCCCCCCCCCGCACTGTCACATTTGCCCCTTGCACCTCCAGAGGTAGGCCTGCCACCGCACCCACCCAAATTGGACTGTTAACTTTTAAGGAAAGAGTTAAATTCATGGAGGAGGGGAGGCCTCCCAACAGCAATTGGCATCATAGCTAAATTGAACTTCCAGTCACAGAGGCAGTCTGTCTCGAAGATCACCCTCCAAAGCTAGGGTTGCCAACCTGCAGCTGTTGGCTGGAGATCTCCTTGGATTACAACTGGTCTCCAGATCAGTTCAGCTAGAGAAAATGGCTGCTTCGGAAGGTGAACTGTATGGTATTACACCCAGTGGTGGGATCCAAAAATTTTAGTAACAGGTTCCCATGGTGGTGGGATTCAAACAGTGGCGTAGCGCCAATGGGGCTGGGCGGGGCACAACAGGGCGTGGCCAGGCATTCCATGGGCGGGGCATTAATAATTTCTCTGTTACTGTAAAAAACTCTTACTGTTAAAAAAAGTTCCTAATTTCCAGCTGGTATCTTTCTGTCCATAATTTAAACTCATTATAGCAAGTCCTATTGTCTCCTGCCAACAGAAACAACGACTACTCCTCTAATTGACTGCCTGTCAAATACTTAATTTTGTTTCTAGAAATCAAAAGAAGGATACTTTCCTTAAAACAAGGAACTTTACCATATTTCAAAAACATGTTTTTACAACAGCCCAACAGGGAGAATTATCCTGTTTTCTACCTTCGCTAACCAGCCACATAGGTAACAACAGGACTTTATGATTTTTGGACCTAATGGAATTTCTAACAGAAAAGCAGATTAGTAGGCAGAAAACCAATTAGTCACCCCCTCTCGGCACACACAAATCATTAGTAACCCACTCTCGGGAACTGGTGAGAACCTGCTGGATCCCACCTCTGATTACACCTCATTGAAGCCCCTTCTCTCCCTAAACTTTGCCTTCCTCAAGGTCTCCTCCAGAAATATCCAAGTATTTCCCAATCCACAACTGGTAACCGTATCCAAAGCAGTTTTTTTTTTCCCAGGTGAACTGGTCTCTGTTGTCTGGAGATCAGATTTTTTCCCTAGGTGATTACACCTGTTGGGGTGCCCTCGCAGAACTGTTCCTTATTTTTTATTTGTATTTTTTTTTATTTCTAGGCCACCCATTCCGGAAAGAGCTCAGGGCAAAATACATCAAAACCCACAATAAAACACATTCCAACTTAAATACATTAACCCAATAAACATAGCAACAATAACAACAAAACACGTTAAAAACTGTAAAAACCAGATGGCGGCTTCTCTATCTATACCTACAGGAGGTCATGATAAAACTTTATGGTTTAACCCGGCTGGCACGATCAGAAGGCCTGGCGGAACAGCTCCGTCTTGCAGGCCCTGCGGAACTCATTTAGATCCCGCAGGGCCCTGATCTCTGGTGGGGAGCTGGTTCCACCAGGTTGGGGCCAGGACTGAAAAGTTGGTATCGTTGGGAGAAACAGCACCTCGTAACACATTGCACCAAATAGAGAGGCAAGGGAGTGCTTTCCCAGCCAAGGCTCAAAACACAGCCAGAGAACACACCTCAAAGTGTCAGTAGTATTGAGAGCTTACGAGAGAGAGCTTGGACCCACCCAACAAAGGGAGTCCATTTTATGAGATTTCTAATCTCAATTTAAAAGAGCAGATTGTTAGAAATTGAACTCCATTCTGGATAGAGAGGTAGGTAGATAGGTTCACTAAGCTATCCTATTCTAGCTGGATGGAGATGGATGCACGGGAGCACCCATCCTCCTTCTAAGACTGAGAAGTAAGATGGAGAAGTGTGCAAGAAGAAGGAAGGAAGGAAGGAAGGAAGGAAGGAAGGAAGGAAGGAAGGAAGGAAGGAAGGAAGGAAGGAGGAAGGGAGGGAAGGAAGGAAGGAAGGAAGGGAGGGAGGGAGGGAAGGAAGGAGGAAGGGAGGGAGGGAGGAAGGAAGGAAGGAAGGAAGGAAGGAAGGAAGGAAGGAAGGAAGGAAGGAAGGAAGGAAGGAAGGAAGGAAGGAAGGAAGGAAGGAAGGAAGGAAGGAAGGAAGGAAGGAAGGAAGTTTCCCTGAGAGTATCAGTCTAACATCAAAGGGATAGAGCCAGCATGATAGAGTAAAGGTGTCAATCCCTAGGTCAGTGATGGCGAACCTTTTCGAGACCGAGTGCCCAAATTGCAACCCAAAACCCACTTATTTATTGCAAAGGGCCAACACGGCCATTTAACCTGAATACTGAGGTTTTAGTTTAGAAAAAACGGTTGGCTCTGAGGCATGCGTTACTAAGCTTGGTGGTAGTCGGTGGCTTTGCTTTGAAGCAACCATGCAACTCTTCCAATGGGTGAATCATGACACTAGGAGGGTTTAATCAGAAGCAAGCCCCATTGTCAGCAACCGAGCTTACTCCCAGGTAAAGGATCGTGCTTTAGTTCAGCACATGAAAATCAGTGGGGTTAACAGCGCTTAACAGGGTTACCTACACTGCTTCCCCAAAACTAGATCTTAGGTTTAATGCTAATAATCAAGCCCAGTGGCCCAGGCCAGCCTAGATGTGAGGGGGGGGGCACTCTGCGTGTGCCCACAGAGAGGGCTCTGAGTGCCACCTCTGGCACCCGTGCCATAGGTTCGCCACCAGTGCCCTAGGTCCTTATCTAGGCACTGGCTATCTAGTAAAATCCTTGTCAGAACATGTGTTTAGATGAGCAAAATCTGGTCTGGCGAAGCACTTTGTCAGTAGATAGCAATAAATAGAACTCCACTGGTGACTGTGTGTCTGTCAGTTCTTGTCTGCATTGCGTCCTGCGAGGTGGTCTACTCCAAGTAAATCCGCTGCTTCAACAATCCTCTCTGTAGGTTGAGGCAGGAAACAGCGTAAAGTCCTTCTCTTCCAACAGGTATCACTAGAAATTCTCATAGACAAGAAGAGCTAGGTCACAGCTGCAAAAAGTAACTTTGATTTCATATGTCGCCAAGTATTTTCTCACAAAGTCTTATTGATGCTCTGTCGTTTTCTTATAATAAATAGCCTCGCAACACGTTTGCTATTTTGGAGCTCTCGAGGTGGCAGCAGTAATTCAGGTATTGCTCGCCGTGAGGTCTGAATCCAGCCAGAGTCTGTGCTGTGATTGAAACCAAACTTCATTAAAAAAAAAAAAAAGCAGTGTCAAATTTTGCCAGTTGAAAATTCCACTTGGAATTTTAGATTGTGTATGTTTACGTTGTCTGTAATGAGCTGCTTAATACTTCCCTCCAGTGCCATCTTCGCCTTTCTTTGCCTGGGGATTTTTCCTTCCACGTTTTGCTGGCTAGGGCATTTCTGGACTCGAAGCGAGGATAACGCCTGCTTTCCTAAAATTGGATTGGTGGGCAAGGGGGGGGGAGGTCGAGAACAAAAATGGGGAGAAGGTAAAAGAGTAGGAAACAGGATTTTCTTCCCTACTTGTTATTTGGGCCTTTCTATTTCAGCGTCTGATTTCTAGGGTGGATTAGGGATGATAAACAGCCCATTAATGGAGGTTTGAACTAGGAGATGGAGTTTGAACCACCAGCAGAATTCAATGGCTGAGAGAGGTTAATAACTCTATTACTACCAGCTCTATTCTTTAGCCGTTTGAAGAGCTCAGTATTAGCCCTATCTTACTCCTCTATTAATTGAGCTAATAGAACCCGGGTGACCTTCGCATGGTGCCATTATCTGTGAGTTTGCCAGGCGTGGGCCGGAATACTTATTGCTGAATATGTATTCCAGGGATGTGCCGGTTTCTGTTGGAAGAAAGATTTTGGTTAAAGATCACCCACCTTCAAATCCTCCTTTCCTTCCCCCTCTTAACATTTACCTGCTGCCTTCTGCAGCCGATCAAAATAAATGCGGGGAACGAAGGACGTGACTTAATTACGATCTCATCAAGTTCACAATGGGAAGTTGCTGAGTTTTGGGTGAGAAATCTAAAGGCCACAGAAGTGGGGTGGAGTGGGGTGGGGTAGGGGAATGCTCCAGGAACCTTTCTTACTGGTTTCTGAGGGTTAGATTAATGTAAGGTGACCAGATGGTCACCTTGTAAACCCTGGATGGGGGTAGGCGGCTGCGCGTGCGCACACGCATGCGCGTGCAGCCGCAAGAGCACACTGCCTTCTGGGGTGCTGCCATTTCCCGCTGAAACGGCAGCACCCCAGAAGGCAGTGCTCCTGAGGCCACGGCCGCATGCGCGCATGGCCGCATGCGCGCACGGCCTTCTGGGGCGCTGCCGTTTCCCGCCCTGTCACAGGGAGGCTGCCGCACTGCCTTGTGCCCCAGAAGGCAGTGCGGCAGCCTCCCAAAAATCGGGACAATGCAAGGAACCTGCAGGATGCAGGACAAATTGTGTGAAGGCGGGATTGTCCCGCCAAAAGCGGGACGGCTGGTCAGCCTAGATTAATGGACACTTGGAAAATGTAAACTCTGGGTCGTTCTCCCTGCTTTCTGCATGGCAGTTTGCAGATACGGCCAAGACTTTCTCAAGGGGTTGCCTTTGACATTAAGTGGGAGCTGAAGTAGCTTTGGACCAGAGGGATGGCCCAGACTAGCCCGGTCTCCTCAGATCTTGGTAGCTACAGAGGGTTGACCCTGGTTAGTGTTTGGATGGGAGACCACCAAAGAAGATGAGGGTTGCTAGCTATTGCCAGACAATGGCCAACCACCTCTGAACATCTCTTGTCTTGAAATCCCTAAAGGGTGTCTATACATCAGCTGTGACTTGAGAGCAGCAGTGGCGTAGTGGTGAAGAGCAGGTGCACTCTAACCTGGAGGAACCGGGTTTGATTCCACGCTCTGCCGCTTGAGCTGTGGAGACTTATCTGGGGAATTCAGATTAGCCTATGCACTCCCACACACGCCAGCTGGGTGACCTTGGGCTAGTCACAGTTCTTCTGAGCTCTCTCAGCCCCACCTACCCTACAGGGTGTTTGTTGTGAGGGAGGAAGGGAAAGGAGTTTGTAAGCCCCTTTGAGTCTCCTTACAGGAGAGAAAGGGGGGGGATAGAAAATCCAACTCTTCTTCTTCTTGATTAAAAAAAATAAAGAGAAAGGAATGTAGGTTTTCATTTGGGGAAGAAAAAGCATTCATTTAACAGCCCACCTCCGTGGTGAGTTCTGCCATTCTACGATAGGAAATAGAAATTAGCCTTTAAAGACAAAAAGAGATACCCTGTGGCCGAATAGTCAAAGGAAGGGAAGATTAGATCAGTTCAATTTTTAGACGACTTGGCCGGAAGTCCAGTTTTTTGGCCAGACTTGGCCAGAAGTCCAGTTTTTTTAGACTTGGCCGGAAGTCCAGTTTTTTAGCCAGTCCTTATTGGCTTCCTTTTTGCAATACTGTAGGGGCCTTTTATGCCTAAATTTTTTATCACTGTTCCAATCTTTGTACTTTTATCCATCGTATCGCAATTTTAGGTGGATCGGGATTTTAAACGTCACAGGAAATTTTTTTATATAAATTATTTAATTCCTGCGAACATCCCCTCAGTCAGCAATATTGACTATATATTTTGTACTATGTACTATCTTTGATTCGTGATTCATTATTGCTGAATTGTGTATTTCTGTTATTGCTGTTCTGGTCGATGACCGTAAATAAAATGATTTGATTTGATTTGAAATTAGCCTTTTATCTTGATTAAGTCTCGAGGCCCGGGGTTGATGTGGGGATTCAGCCTTTGGCCAAAGGGGGGACTTGCAGAGAGGCCAGAAGAGGTCATGCCAGGAGATCTGATTCCTAGGAAGGTTTGCAGTTCAGGCTTGGCCTCTAGTATAGGGTTTCCAGCACTGGGTTGTAAAATTCTTGGAGACTTCTGAATAGGACTTAGGGAGTGCGGAGTTTGGGCTGGGGAGGGACAGTGCCTTAGAAGCCATCCCCCAAAGCGGTCATTTTCTCTACTGTGATGTAGAAGAAGAAGAGAAGAAGAGTTTGGATTTATATCCCCCCTTTCTCTCCTGCAGGAGACTCAAAGGGGCTGACAATCTCCTTGCCCTTTCCCCCTCACAACAAACACCCTGTGAGGTAGGTGGGGCTAAGAGAGCTCCGAGAAGCTGTGACTAGCCCAAGGTCACCCAGCTGGCGTGTGTGGGAGTGCACAGGCTAATCTGAATTCCCCAGATAAGCCTCCACAGCTCAGGCGGCAGAGCTGGGAATCAAACCCGGTTCCTCCAGATTAGATACACGAGCTCTTTAACCTCCTATGCCACTGCTGCTCCTGTAGTGGTTAAAAGTGGCGGATTCTAATATGGAGAACCAGGTTTGTTTCCCTTCTCTTCCACATACATCCTGATGGGTGTCCTTGGACCAATCTCGGTTCTCTCAGAACTCCCTCAGCCCCACCTACCTCACAAGATGTCTGTTGTGGGGAGGGGAAGGGAAACGAGTTTGTAAGCTGCTTTTGGACTCCTTGAAGTAGGGGAATGGCCAGAGTGGCATAGCAGTTAAGAGCAGTGGATTCAAATCTGGATAACAAAGTTCAGTTCCCCACTCCTACACATGAAGGCTACTGGGTGACCTTGGATCAGTCATGTCTGTTGCGGGGAGAGGAAGGGAAGGAGTTTGTAAAAAGTGGCGTATAAATCCAAACTATTCCTCTCTCCTTCTGTGGAACTGCAATCTGGAGATCAGTCTAAATCCTGGGAAGTCTCCACCTCCCACCTGGATGTTGGCAACTCCAAGGCCCCTTCCGCACATGCAAAATAATGCACTTTTAATCCACTTTCACAATTGTTTGCATTGCTCTTCCACACAGTAAAATCCAGCTGCAAAGTGCATTGGAAGTGGGTTATTCTGTATGTGCAGCGCCCATGTCTGAGCAGGAAGAACCTGTTTCTGCCCAAGGTGTCAGGGGCTTAGGTAGGGTTGCCAATGGCCATGCCTGGGTTGGAAAACTCCTTGAGTTCAGGGGGGTGGAGCTTGAAGAGGGTGGAGTTTGGGGACCTCGGCAGGATCTAATGCTGCAAAGTCGCCACACTCCAAAGTAGCCATTTTCTGCAGGGGAACAGCAGAATCAACTGTAATTCCCGGAAAGCTCCAGGTCTCACCTGGTGGTTGGTTGGCAACCCTAGTCTTGGCTCCGATCCCCAGTCTGCCATGAAGCGTGCTGAGCAAACTTAGGGTGGGATAAAAATCCACTGTTTGCGTTCTAGCTCCAGTCTTCAGTGATAATAATAATGTAATAACAACGCGCCTCCTCTCTTGGCGCGCCGCAAACAGGAAGCGTGTCAGGGCAAGACTTCTTGCCCCGGCGTGCTTCTGGTCCCAATGCGTGCCCCAGCATCGGTGGATAATTGGCCACCAAAACAGCATTCAGCCCAGTGGTGGGATCCAAAAATTTTAGTAACAGGTTCCCATGGTGGTAGGATTCAAACTGTGGCGTAGCGCCAATGGGGCTGGGTGGGGCACGACGGTGTGGCTGGGCATTCCGGGGGTGGGGCATTCCTGGGCAGGCTGTGGCAAGGACACAGCTGCTGCGGCGGTCCTTGGGCGAGAAACGAATGCACGCAGGCGCAGGCTGCCACACACGCCGGTGCACCTCCTGCTAGACTGCTTCAAGTTCTGCGCGCTACTGCTGAGAGGAGGGGCGTAACTGAGGCAAAAATCACGTGGCAAAATCACCCATTAGTAACCCCCTCTCGGCACACACAAATAATTAGTAACCTACTCTCGGGAACCTGTGAGAACCTGCTGGATCCCACCTCTGATTCAGCCTGTCCAAAAGGATAGCCTTCCGATATTTGGAGAGAAGTCAGTTGATGAAAATAAGATCCCCAGATAACACATAAGCAGCAAGAAGAGACCTTGTAATAGTAACAATATCTGCTAGATTTCAGTTCAGTAGCAACTTCAATAACAGCATCTTCTTTGTGCGCGCCCGCCTTTTGCCTGGAGGCCTTTGGGCTGCCACATCTCACCGTTGCCTGCATCTGATCCCCTGGCGCCCGCAGTTCTGGGCTTGCTGAATCCCGTTTATTATTTTATCAGGCTTTCATCGCGAGGGAACCTGGAGCTTCTTTCACTTCCTTTTGGCCCTGTCCTTGGTGCTGATTTGTGCTAATGCTGTGGCTGTTTTAACCAAACTTCTAACTTGTGCAGTCGGATCTGGATGCCCCTGTCAGTTGTGGTTCCGGCGTTCCAGTGTGCTTTCATTACTGATCTGATTACTTGCCAGCCATCTCTGGAGTTGAGAAATATGATGAATGAAGAACAAATGTACAAACAAACAATCTGTTGGGTTTCCCTCCTAGTAGAAGCCAGTGCAGAGCAGACTTGAAGGACACAGGGGAGGTAGGGGGGTGGGCATTTGGGGAGTTCTGTTGCCCACTCAGGGAAGGGGAGTCTTGCCAACTCTGGGTTCAGAAATTCCTTGAGGTTTGTGGGTGGAGGATCGAAGCCCGTAGACTCCATCCTTCCAAAGGTGCTATTTTCTCCAGGGGAACAGATTGGTGCTCAGATGTAATTCTGAGAAATCTCCTATCTAGAGGCTGGCAGGCCCTATCTGGAGGCTGGCAGCCCTAGAAGGGGGACGACTTCCCGTTACAGCCTGGAATGTCCCTCTGTTGTCCTTGAGAGTCTATATATAATGCCCCTGCAGAGCTCTCTGCCCCAGGCTGGCAGTCCCTATACGGACTCCCATGTTGTTGATGACGCTGCCTTTCTTTTCCCACTCCTCACCCTCTACCTGACCCCGCTCTAGATCTACATGGTTGTTTTACCTTGTCCCTGTTTTGTCTATATTTGCTTTAACCCAGATGCCCCCGCTTTGCCGGCAGCCGTGGGACTTGTCCCCTCTCTCCTATCAACAATAATTAGCCTTGTAAGACTAATGGAAGGAATCGTGTTTAATTACCTTGCTGAAGGCCCAATTATGCTATTAACATTCACGGGCTAGAAGCTGACGACAAGGAGAGCCTCTCATTTGCATAGCATTAAGTTAATTGAGCTGGAAGCTGTAGGGCAGAGAGTGCGAGGGGGGGGGAGCGGAGATGATAGCGGGGTAGTATTACGGGATGGATAAGGATGTCCAGGCTGGGACAATTAATCTGACAGTTTTATTAATTAACAGCTATCTGATTACCTGGAAGGAATAGCACTTGGCAGCCCTTCAGAAAAAAAAACCCGGCCCCCCTCTTCCTAACCAATGTACCGTCACTTGATATATTGCGCTGCAGTTTATAGGTAAACACAGGACAGGCAAACTTTTGGGTTAAGAACATAAGAACATAAGAACAAGCCAGCTGGATCAGACCAGAGTCCATCTAGTCCAGCTCTCTGCTACTCGCAGTGGCCCACCAGGTGCCTTTGGGAGCTCACATGCAGGAGGTGAAAGCAAGGGCCTTCTGCGGCTGTTGCTCCCGAGCACCTGGACTGTTAAGGCATTTGCAATCTCAGATCAAAGAGGATCAAGATTGGTAGCCAGAGATCGACTTCATAAATCTGTCCAAGCCCCTTTTAAAGCTATCCAGGTTAGTGGCCATCACCACCTCCTTTGGCAGCATATTGCAAACACCAATCACACGTTGCGTGAAGAAGTGTTTCCTTTTATTAGTCCTAATTCTTCCCCCCAGCATTTTCAATGGATGCCCCCTGGTTCTAGTATTGTGAGAAAGAGAGAAAAATTTCTCTCTGTCAACATTTTCTACCCCATGCATAATTTTATAGACTTCAATCATATCCCCCCCTCAGACGTCTCCTCTCCAAGCTAAAGAGTCCCAAACGCTGCAGCCTCTCCTCATAAGGAAGGTGCTCCAGTCCCTCAATCATCCTCGTTGCCCTTCTCTGCACTTTTTCTATCTCTTCAATATCCTTTTTGAGATGTGGCGACCAGAACTGCACACAGTACTCCAAGTGCGGTCGCACCACTGCTTTATATAAAGGCATGACAATCTTTGCAGTTTTATTATCAATTCCTTTCCTAATGATCCCCAGCATAGAGTTTGCCTCTCCAGATGTTCATGGACTACAATTCCCATCAGCCCCTGCCACCATGACCACTTGGCCATGGTGGCAAGGGCTGATGGGAATTGTAGTCCACGAACATCTGAATTGTAGTCCATGAACATCTGGAGAGCTGCAGGTTGCAGACCCTCGTTGTAAAAGAACCTGTTTTCCTTTTTCCCATTCGCACATGGGCCCTTCACTCGTTCGGGCAGTGACTGGAGCCCGTGGAAACAATCTGCATTGCTTTTGCTCCTTTGCACAGAGACGCTTCTCTTTAAAAAAAAAAAAAATCCCTGCAGCACATGCATAGCTGTGCAGGAAGACAGAAAGGAATTCCCGCAGCCATGCCAATTGTCCCACAATCTGATTGGCTGCCCCTGCATAGCTGCATAGCTGATTGGCTGCCCCTGCATGTGTAACACACAAAAGAAAAAAGGAAAGAAAAAGGGATCTCCCTGCAACGCCGAGGCAATAATGAGCGTGTTGCTGTAGATCCGCCGTACTCACTGCCGCAGGGAGAAAACGTCCTTGGGGGACTTTGTACTCTGTTGGGTGCTCAGAGAATCTCCCCACAGAGTGCTGGGTGACCTGCGCCGAATTGCAGGTGGGCAGATTCTCCCTGACAGTGGACGGCGTGCAACCTAAAGCGAACGGGTAGAAGGGAGGGAAATTAAGGAGCAGCAGTGGCGTAGGAGGTTAAGAGCTCTTGTATCTAATCTGGAGGAACCGGGTTTGATTCTCCGCTCTGCCGCCTGAGCTGTGGAGGCTTATCTGGGGAATTCAGATTAGCCTGTCCACACGCCAGCTGGGTGACCTTGGGCTAGTCACAGCTTCTCGGAGCTCTCTCAGCGCCACCTACCTCACAGGGTGTTTGTTGTGAGGGGGGAAGGGCAAGGAGATTGTCAACCCCTTTGAGTCTCCTGCAGGAGAGAAAGGGGGGATATAAATCCAAACTCTTCTTCTTCTTAAACGTGTCCTAACTTTTGTGTTTACGCAAAAGTGTCTCCAACCTGGGAATGTCCAAAAAGGTCTCTGATTCAACAATTTTCAAAAAATCCCAGGTTAAGGGGAATAAAACAGGCCAAACTCATTTTGGGAACAGGACTTGCGTGAAGTTTCTCCCCCAGATGGTTTGTGTAATGTCCTACACTGGTTAAGGAGCCGTGTGGCGTAGTGGTTAAGTGCTTGCACTGCCACTCACACAGTCAGGAGTTCGAGCCCCCTGTGGGTCAGATATCCCGGCAGCTGGCTCATGGTCAACTCAGCCATCCATCCATTCCTTGGTCGGTAAATGAGTCCCTAGCTCATAGTTAGAGGGTAAAGAATAGCCGGGGAAAGCAATGGCAAACTACCCCACAAAAACGGCTTGCCTATAAAATCACTGCTTGCAGTGGTACCCCAGGGTCGGACACGACTGAAGGGGAAACTTTTATTACACTGGTTATATTTCGCCTGTGTGGAATCAACCATGGCAGCCCCTGTGGAATTACCATGTGAAGGAAAGTTCCATATCCACTCCTGCCATGGCACGGCAGCAGAGTATGACGGCTTCTGCCTTTCTCACCTCCATCTCCAGACACCTCCAGTTTCTAAGAACGTCACCTGTACAGCTCAAAGCCAACAACCAAGACACCTAGAAAAGTATTAGCTCAAACCAAAGCAAACCTAGGATTCAGAGGATTTGGGCAGATTTGTCAGGGTCTCTGCTGGAAACTGAAGCTTGGCCTAAACCTTTCCTGCTTGGGCTGTATCCCTGCCACAGCTAAGCTACAAACATTTGCAGGATAAGAAACATTTCATCGTATCCTGTAAGAAGTTCTGTGTCTCACTGGAACGGCTGGCAGGCATAATAGAGACAAATGCTGCATCAAGCTAAGACTTGATAGATCAAGAATTATGTTTTTTAATTCAGAGTTGTATACAGAGTGCTCATAAAAGCTTGATCGTGATGGAGGACTCAATAAAACCCTGGGGAGCTATAAATATGTCTCTGGGAAATGGCTTTGTGAAACATTTAGCTCGTGAGTAATAAGCGTATCAGAGGAAATCGGATGAGTAGGGAGTCTCAGGATACTAATCTTGATGCCTTCTATATGTTGCGGCAAAAAGAGTACCGAGAGGAGATTTTTATGCAACCAACAAATTGGATTCCGAATGTATTTATTTTATTTTTTTGCTAAAGTTTAGACCTAGGGCAATTGAAATGGTCAGAAAATCAATTAGCAGATAACTTTCATTGTTAAGATGACCTGGACACACACACACAAACACCCCTACCTTTATTAGGCATAGTGCAATTACGATTATCAAATAGAGATCTATACAATAGCTCTAAAACTCTTCAATATAAAATGTAATCATATAAATAGTTAAATCTCATAAAATAGCTAAATAATAAAAATTTGATCTCGTTTTAACAACTTCAGCTAAAGAAAAGGCAACTGAGGTCGTTATTGCAGGTGAAAGGTCGCTTAAAAGGAATCGTATAATGTTTCCATTGGGCGGTAAGTCCCTTGGTTTAAGAGGGGGAGAGAGGTGTAATCTACGAGCATTAGTATGAAAATGACATTCCAGTAAAATATGTTGGATTGTGTCGTGTGACTGGTTAGAACATGGGTAATACTGCACTGCAGCTGGAATTCCTTGATATCTTCCTACTAGATCAGACCTGGGCATTATACGGCCCGCGGGCCACATCCGGCCCGCCGGATGACCCTGACTGGCCCCCCTGCCGTGCTGGGGAGGGAGGCGCCTTTGAAAGCCTCGCAGAAGCCAGTTGCCTTGGCTGCCGGCTTCTGCGGGGCTTTCAAAAGCACCTCGCCTCCCTGCCTTTTGGCCTGGCCCTCCACAATATTTTCTGTTTCTTATGGGGCCCGATGGAAAAAATAATTGCCCACCCCTGTACTAGATCTTTAGAAGGAAGGGTATTAAATCTGGCAAGCATAAGCACTCTACGGTGCAAAGGGTTGTCTAAATTATGGACATATTGTTCCATTGTTCCACGTCAAGTAATCAGTTCCCTTTCACACTAGCATTAAACAGACACATTCGACTGTGTTCTCCAAAATATGTGCCTTTTTTTGCCCAGATTTTTATGCTGGAGGGGATGGAGTTTAGTGGTCAGAAATGAGGAGTGAGACATGCTGAAGTTGGGTGTGGCGGGTTTTCTGGGCTGTGTGGCCGCGGTCTGGTAGATCTTGTCTAGACATAGTGTGTAACAGACTTCCCTCTGTGATACACCTCTGAAGATGCCAGCCACAGATGCAGGCGGAACGTTAGGAACAAGATCTACCAGACCACGGCCACGCAGCCCAGAAAACCCACAACAACCAATTGAATCCGGCCGTGAAAGCCTTCGACAATATATGGTGAAGTTGTTTTCCATGTCGGGTTTGTGTTGTGTGGTTTCCCTGAAGCTACTGCAGGGGCTACAGTGCGTTGACGTGGAAGTCTTCTCAGCCATAGTCTACGAGCAATGGCTTTTCCCCAAATCTTGCATACCTCTAGGTCCGTGGTGGCGAACCTTTGGCACTCCAGATGTTATGGACTACAATTCCCATCAGCCCCTGCCAGCATGCTGGCAGGGGCTGATGGGAATTGTAGTCCATAACATCTGGAGTCACAAAGGTTCACCACCACTGCTCTAGGTCTTTTTCAGTTATTTCTTTTCTTGAACAGTTGGCTATCATTATAACATGGACAATGCAAGTCTTGTATACACTCCTGGGTATGACTCATCGTGTGCCCTACGCTGTTTCGTGCCTTGAGACCGGACAGCACCTCTTGGGGACAAGAGCCTGGCTCGCCACATTCAAATTGTGGTTACACCGCTGCTTTAATTGTGAAGCCGTTTCTTTGCTCCACAAATCCTTACAGCTTCTTGATCACTCTGAATGGTGGGGCCGTATTAAATCCAACATCCTCAAGCTAGGCTACTCTTTGGAGTCCTTGGCCATGCTTTCATCTACAGAGATATTTCAATCCCTGAAAAGGAGGCTGCTGGACCAGGAACATCAATTCTTAATCGAAAAGGCCGCCAGGTCTTGCTCTCCTCTAGCCCTGGATGTCCCCGGCATGGAAAGCAGGGGGGCTAAATATCTCTATCAAATAGTTTCGCCCAGGTTACGTAGAGCAATGATGCTCTTCCATCAGCTGCACTAACAGTAAGATTTGCCAGAATTCCTTACCATCAAAGGCTTTGTGTGTTCAATAGGGACTGTGTAGATTCCATACTACATGTCTTACTCTACTGCCCCCTTTATACTGCACTTAGAACAAAACTGCTATCAAAGTTGTTAGCTAAAAAAGAGCATGCTTCCAATTCGCAGAAGATCGTCTTCTTATTGGACAATATCAGCAGTGATGTAACGGACTCAGTAGCCAAATTTCTTGACTTATTTATCATTCAGAGTTCCAAGGTAAACTTGACTGATACCTCCTTCCTCTCCTTCCTTTTTATCTTTATCTTTATCTTTATCTTTATCATCTTTATCTTTATCATCTTTATCTTCATCTTCATCTTCATCTTTATCATTGTAGACTTCACAGCTGCCAGATCTTTAGCTGGTTGTTGGCCTTCATTACAATTCGAGCCTCACCCAGAGGCCTAGGAAGTTGTAATGTTTTGGCATTATTATTATTATTATTATTATTATTATTATTATTATTATTATTATTAGTAGTAGTAGTAGTAGTAGTAGTAGTAGTAGTAGTAGTAGTAGTAGTCTTCTCTTTATTTTCCTTTGTCTGGCCTGAATGAACCTATTGTTTATGGAAATGTACTGTTAATGCCAGTAAAGGTTGTCGATGTTGATATTAAATTTGCAAATTTCGCAAAGGCTCGGGGGTATGTTGCTGAAATGTTCACCGAAACTTGAAAAGATAGTCCAGGGCAGGCCTGGGTCTGCTAAAAGCAGGGGGATGGAGCCATGTCCCTGATCTCCATGCAGACCAGGGGGCGGTGCTGAGGGAGGCCCAACTCTGCACGCTCCGTACGTGGTGGGGGAGGCTTTCCGCACTCCCAGGTTCCCTGCAGCCAGGCTCCCAACAGGAGCCAGCAGCAGGGCTGGGGTGGGGGGCACCTGGAGGAGGGTTTGTCTCCGGGCACCTCTCTTAATATTTGACATTCTATAAACTTAAATTTTTAGTCCAAATGTTTTTCTGTTACTTCATTTGTATGTTTTCTCCAAAATTTTGCATCCATTTGATCGTTCAATCTTTTACTTGCTCAGTTGTAGTGTTATATTGTAATAGTGTTTTATAAAATTTTCATACTAAATGTCTTGAGCCTCCAGTGGTTAATTGTTTGAAAGCAGTCTTCCTTGATAGGCTGCCTTCTTGGGCAGTTTGTTCTCTCAGTTTTGATACCATTTGATGATATAACAACTACAGAATATTATTTCCTTCATCTTTGACTATTTGCCGGGCTTTTATTTTTCCTAGATGGTTCATCATATTCTCATAAATTATTAAATCAGTTCTCTTCTGTGTGCTGTTATCAAAGTAAACGGCAACTAGAAATGTCAATGGTGAAGTTGGAGGGCTTATTCTACTTCTGCATGGAAACCATATACGTAACAAACCATCTTTCAAAATAGGTCTTCCCGCTTAAGTTTGAATTGTTCTTAATGACTTCTTAATCCATGAATAGTTATATATTCTTTTGTTAATGTCAATTGTTTCCAATTTTAAGGGTTTTTTTTTCAATTTGGATTAATTATCCAGTCTGACACCCAGAGTAGTGCAGCAGTTTGATGCTACAAATTAACATATGATACAGCTAAACCTTTTTTTTCCATCTTGTAATATTTTAATTCTTGCTTTTGGCTTCTTTCTACTCCATTAAAAATTGTTTATTGTTCTCTGCTCATTTTTAAAAGTCTTTTTCATCTAAATAAATTGTTAACATTTGGAATAGAAAATAACTTTGGTAATACATTCATTTTAAATACAGACATTCTTCCTAACCAGGAAATTCTTACATTTTTCCATCTTTGAAGATTTTCCTTGATATTTGTCCTAACTTTTGGATAACTATCTTTATAGAGATTGTTATTTTGCCGCATTATATATGTTCTCATATATTTTATTGAATTTAATAACACATTGTTATTTTTTCTATTCTTCTGATTTAGTGCTATGAACATTATCTTTCCTTTTTCTTCATTATCTTTCTACAGAATAAGTTGCAAATCTATTTATATCTTCCTTTGTATATTTAAAGGAAGTATTTGGCTTTATTAGTAATATATCATCAGCAGCATGACTTTTAATAATTTTCTGAATCTTTTTTTATTCCAGAGATCCTTACATCTTAACTAATTTTTGCAGCTCATGTTATCATTGTAGGAGTAAATAGGTGTTACTGGACATCATTGTCACATTCCTTTTGCTATTTCAATTTTTCCTGTTACAGATCCACTTGTTATAATTCTAGCTTGCTGTTTTGTATAAATGATTTGCATCCAGTTTAAAAATTCTGTTCCGCAATTCATATTTTGTAAGACTTTCATTAGAAATAACCAACATACATTGTCAAAAGCTTTCTCTGATCAAAAACGTAAATGCTGTGTTTTTTCTCTCTGATATTGTCTTTTATGTATAGCCCTTGGATGAATCCCATTTGATCTTCATGAATTAAGTGTGTAATTCATTTTCTTACAGCCCAATTCAGGATGGGAAGGGCAGACCCACCTCTGGAGCTAATGCAGCCCTGTGCCTGTGTGGTTGCCTATCCCATGGGTGCAAGGAAGAAATGTGCCAGCAGAGGAATAACTTACCTGGGCAGGTGCCACTTAGCCTCGCAGCACCCAAACGGAAGCTGCCATGCTCTGGTGAACCCGCTGGCACAGACCTTAGTTGACTTCCACTGCCCAACCAGCCCCCATGCCCTGACAATGCTGGCCTTGGCCCGTTCTGCACAAGCCTGTGAAGCTTCGGCCCACCAGTATAAATGATATACCGTGTGTCCATTCGTACTTTTCCATGTGGGCAGTCCTGGAGCTGCAGTGGCCCACGTAGGTGCCTTTGCACAGAGGAGCCTCTGTCTTGTTGTGAAACTTACCTTCTCTTCCCTGCGCAGCTCTGCAGGGACAAGGGGACACACCCCTGTGGCCATGGCAACATCTCAGGGGTCAGAGGCAAGGAGGCGTGTCCCCTCATCCCCATGGAGCTGTGTGGGGAGGGAAGGTAAGTTGAACAACAAAATGGAGGCACCGAAAAGCAGTGCCTCCCACCTGATGCCATTTGCACAGCACCAGTTGCACAACACTGTTTTCGGAAAAAAACTTGCTCCTCATTATGGGAAGCATGGATGTCTGCTCTCTCATTTTGGAGTGTCATTCCCGCAAGACGTGCTGGCCCATGTCTGGATTGGACTGTTGATGTAGTAAAGATTTTATAAATCACATTTAATAATGAGGTTGATCTATATGATTGTTGTAATAATGAGTAATTTTCTTGTTAAACTTTTATATATTAAAGTTATATTTGCTTCTTGCCAAACAGGTGGTATAATTTCTGCCTTCTATTTCATTCATAACTCTTTATGAGAGAATTGCTAATATTTCTTCAAAATATATGCTTTGTCATTCTTGAGTTTTTTACAGCATCATTACTTCTTTTAAGCATTTGCTTCGTCTTTTTTAGTTTTTTAATAGCCTGATTAATGTCTTATTTTGCTATTACTTCGTTTAGAATTCTTCTGTGAACAGATGTAAATCTATTAAACGTTTCTCCATACCTTCCACATCTGTAGATTTATTTGTTCATGTATTTCTTGCTCTGTATGAACTACTTGATTTCCTTTCTTGATGCTGGGTATCCTTCTTTTTTCTTTTCTTAGATGCTAATATTTACACATTTAAAATCTCTTTGTTTTTAATTTTTAAATTTTTTTCCATGTTTCTCCCACTTTTAACAAATTTAGTTGATTTTTCGGTTCTTTGAATTCTTTTAGTCTTTCCTTAGGTTTTATGATCTTGTTCTAACATCTTCATTTTCAGTGCAATTCATGGTGGGGCGGGCAGTTGTGCTACAACTGGGGACTTATAAGAGGCTTGCTTTGCTGCTGGCATAAGTTTGCACTGCCAAATGGGGATGTCCCAGGCTAAAAGGACTCGGGAGGTCAACTAATGCCAACCCTGCCCTCAGGAATATTTTTCTTAATTCCATTTTTCCAGGTTAATTCTCCTGGATTATGATCTGCCAAAGTCTTTAGTAAGATTTCTACTTTCCCAATTTTTGTAATTAACATTTTTGATCTCCAACACATGTCTATTCTTGAATATGATTGGTGTCTATCAGAAACATGCATAAGATTTTTTTTTACCTGGATGAAATGCACTCCAGGCATCTTTTAAGTCTAAAATTCCCAAAAACATATTTTGAGGGAGTTTTCCTCCAAAAATTTTTAGGTCTACCTTTTTTGTATCTAATACCCCATTCATAGCTCCAATAATCAGAATATCTCCTAGAAAGTCTAATAATTTTTGGGGAAAAGTTCTCAAAAAATTCCATTTTAAAATTATTTGGAGCATATACTGACTCCAGTAAATATACTTGTTCTAATAGTAATCTAATCTTCAGAATCAAATATCTTCCATTTTGTTCTTTTAATCCTTCAAATACTTCCAAATTTGAGTTATAAACATATATTTCAGCTCTTTTTTGTTTAGGCTATATTGTTATACTTCACTATATACTTTATAGTGACTATACATTTTGTGTGTGTGTGTGTGTGTGTGTGTGTGTGTGTGTACACACACACACACACACTTTACTATATTTGTGCTATATATACTTTTGCAATTTAATATATGTTCTTTTTTAATGTGGGTTTCTTGGATACATCATATGTCTATTTTCAGGGGTTTTTTAGTTGATTAAACATTTGTGAATGTTTAGAAGATGAGTTTAATCAATTCAAATTAGCAGAAATTATTTTTAGTTAATTCATTCTTCTCCTTTTTTTCTTTTTTCTTTTCTTTATAGCTCCTTCTTCTCCTCTGGATGTGGCTTCTGTGTCTTCTGATTCCAAGCTTTGGATTCTATCTTCTGCTAACAATTCTTGTAAAAGTAGTTCAGCTTGTTCTGTTGTTGTTATTATTTTTCTACCTTTTATCAAAGGTATTTCTAAATCAAAAGAAAATTTCCAGTGATACCTTATTTCCTTCTCTTGCAGCACTTGCTTCAAATTTCCAAATTCTTTATTTCTGTCATGCTAGGAGGTAAATCTTGGATTAACTGTATTTCTTGTTCCTCTATTGTGAGCAGTCTTTTCTATATTTGTATCCTTTGATTTTTTTAATGAGTTACGCCAACTAATCATGTGGTAGCTTATTTTGGGTTGTGTATTTCTGGGAAGTCTCCTTGCACCTTTAAAAAATCTTGTACTTTTGAAATCCTTTCTCTAAGTCCAGTTCTCCAAATTCTTCTGGAATTCTGCGAAAATGTACACTGTTGCTTCTGGGTTTTGATTTCAGAACATCAATCCTTTTTGCTTCTGTTAAACAACTTGTTTGTAGATCTTGGGCTAAGACAACGTTCTTCTGGTTTATCTTTAATTTATTTTTGTTTGGCTGTGATTTTCTGAATAGCCAACTTATTTTCTCGAATTTTTGGCTTATTTCCTGTAGTCTAGATGCTCTCTTTGCGCACCTTTTTGTATGTCTTACTTTTTGTATGTCAGGTGCGCTCTAATCTGGAGAACTGGGTTTGATTCCCCACTCTGCCACTTGAGCTGTGGAGGCTTATCTGGGGAACTAGATTAGCCTGTGCACTCCAACACATGCCAGCTGGGTGACCTTAGGCAAGTCACAGCTCTTTGGAGCTCTCTCAACTCCACCCACCTCACAGGGTATATGTTGGGGAGGGGAGGAAAAGTAGATTGTAAACCCCTTTGAGTCTCCTTACAGGAGGGAAATGGGGGGGGGTATAAATCCAAACTCTTCTTCTCTTCTTCCTTTACTTCAACACTGTTCTCTTGTGTTCTTTGCTCTGTTTCCTGTAGATAGGCGGTTTTTATTTTCTTGTTTTATTTCATCAATATGTTGTGTTCCTTTATCTGTTTGCTGTAATTGAGTTAAAACATTTTTATTCCCTTGTTTTAACTCCGTTGAAAGGGCTTCAATTTGTGGTGAGTCAGATGACATTATCTTCTCAGTTATTATATCTATATTGTCTTCTGAACTGTATTATTTCATTGTCCCCTCTGGTTCCTGATGCTGTCCTTGTCAATTTTCTCCCGCATTTTTGAACCATTTCAAAAGAAGCCCGGTGTAAAGCACACTACCTTTTCATTCCCAAAATCAAAACCAGAGGAAAATATTGGATGCCATTCTACTAGAGCACCACAATTTCTGGAAGGCATGGTACAAAAGAAAACAGAGATTTGAGTAGAAGGGTGCCAAGATTTTATTGTTTCAGTTATAATGTCTCCTTAGTGAAAAGATTGCGTTGTGTATCATAGTGGGAGATTTTGTTTTTCATCTTCAATCTTCCTGCACAATTTGAAATTCGATGTTTGTTTTGTTCTTATTCGGCTGCGACTAGGAAGTGTTAGCCAAGTGGGCAGAACTCCTTTGCAAGCACGGTGGCCAGCCAATGGGAAGAGAGGGGAGGGGGTCACTTTGTGACTCAGCCAAGACAGTAAACCCCTGGTCGCTCCCATGCCCACCCGCTCTCCAAAGTCATCGTCGCAAGCCAGCAGCTCTTGGAATCAGAAACACGGACTGTTGGCTCCTCTGACGAATTTCTAGTTTGCAACTGGACAGTTCAAGCCCTTTTCTTTATAGAGATCCTGTGCCTTTTCCTGCTTTTTATCAGTCTGTCCTGTTGTTGTTGTTGTTGTTGTTGTTCCAAAAAGGAAGGAATCGAAGTATTTAGCGGATCGTGCATGTTCAGAGCCGCACTGTGGAGTCAGCCAAGCGAACAAGCGGCCCCCAAAGTGATAGTAGGAAACATGGCCGGGTGCCATGCTTTTTAATCATGTAATTGCTGAGTGACATTTAATTCAGCGGCTTTGAGTTACTCTGCCGCTGGACAGCCTCCTCGCTCTACCTGGTGCCCCCCTCCCGTCCGCCAGTCCGGCCCTTGCAGGGAAGTGCTTTAACTACACCGAAGTTTGGCCAGGCTTCTACATATTACAGTAGAGACACGGATGCAAACAATTGAAGTATTTGAGAACAATGAAATATGCATGGCTATCTGTGACAGGCCTATAAAGCAGAGCAATTAGCCGCGTAATCCGAGAAAGCCGAGGCGGCCGGCGGCCCACGGTTCCCTATTAGTTAAATGCTTTTTGTATTTGCGCTTCCCATCAAATCAACTAACACTTCCTTTAATTGGTTCATGAATTATACAGCTCGGCCACATTATAATTTAATCACCAGTAAACATTCCTGGGGCCCCACTGTAAAATGTACCGCTCTCATTAATTCGTTAATTTCAGCAGATGGAAGGGGAGCTCGGATGAACAGCGGCAATACAGACCCGCCTCCGGCAATGGAAGAAGGTGAAAATGGTGGGGGGCCCGTTTAGGGTTTTTTTTTTTTAAAAAAAATGGCTGTCAGAAATTCAATCTGTGAGCTGTCAACAGCCCGGGCCCCGTTCCCTCCACCTCCCAGCCCTTTAATTTTCTCTTTTCCTCCCCTTCCTTCACCCCACCCACTGGCTGGAAGTGACTGACGGATTCATATAGAGTCTTGTCAACCCCAGTCTTTAAACATCAAGCCGGTGGGTAAAGCGAGCCTAATGTAAATTATTTCTTGTCTTACGGGCCCCCCTTTCTCTGTCCCCATGAATATTTCATGGCGGGCCGCATAAATATTAATTCTAATAGCTCTGCACGGTGGTTATTATTTCTGTCTTATGACAAATATTCATAAAATATTCAGGACCCTTTTTTGGAACACTTACACACTTGATTGTGGAATTTCTTTCCCCGGCTTCCTGGGGACATGGCGAACATATTGGGGTTCTCTTGATGGACTGCCTCCCTCCTCTCCCATCCCCTTAATTAATACTGCGAAATATAAATATTTAATCAGATTTATTTTTGCGTTTCCCCAGAAGTGCACCCTATTAGACCGGAGAGGTTCTGTTTGACAGGATTTAAATAGGAGAAATGTATTCCCTATTAGGAAATTGGTTACTTTTGACACACGTGTAAAATGACACATCATCGGCTCGTTTCGTTCGGGCCTCCTTTGCATTTGGCGGGGCACTCTTTTCGGGCACGTTAATGTTATCCGAGGACACGGACCTGGCCCTGACAAAAGTTCCTGCCGAAGCGAGGAGAAGGGCAGGGCAGTAGATTAACGTGCCGTTTTGTGGCGGTAGCCGGGATTAAGTGCCCTGTCTCTATTACTGATATCAAGCATCAATTGAGCACGTTCGGGCGTTCCGCTTCACAGGGATTACTTGTGCAGTAAATCTTACAGGAAGTAATTATAAGAACATAAGAACAAGCCAGCTGGATCGGACCAGAGTCCATCTAGTCCAGCTCTCTGCTACTCGCAGTGGCCCACCAGGTGCCTTTGGGAGCTCACGTGCAGGATGTGAAAGCAAGGGCCTTCTGCGGCTGTTGCTCCCGAGCACCTGGACTGTTATCCTTCCCCGTATCCTCCCCATATTACAGATGCGGGGAGGAAGGGCTGAAGGAATGGTGACGGTGAGATTAGAACCCAGGACTTCTCCAATCACAACTCACCTGCAGTTTTTAATTTATGTTTTATTTTTTGTTTCATTGAAATGAACCTGTGTGGCACAGCCAAACAAATGTTTGGGGTGGGGGGGGGGGAGGAGCAGCGCTGAGCACGCCTGTTCCGACCCTCAGGATGCTGCCACTGTTTCTGGCTTCTGTTGTGCTGCAGTGGCGTAGGAGGTTAAGAGCTCGTGTACCTAATCTGGAGGAACTGGGTTTGATTCTCCGCTCTGCCGCCTGAGCTGTGGAGGCTTATCTGGGGAATTCAGATTAGCCTGTGCACTCCCACACACAGCAGCTGGGTGACCTTGCGCTAGTCACAGCTTCTCAGAGCTCTCTCAGCCCCACCTACCTCACAGGGTGTCTGTTGTGAGCGGGGGAAGGGCAAGGAGATTGTAAGCCCCTTTGAGTCTCCTGCAGGAGAGAAAGGGGGGATATAAATCCAAACTCCTCCTCCTCCTCTTCCTCTTCCTCTTCTTCTTCTTTCTTCTTTCTCCTTCTCCTCCTCCTTCCTTCTCTTTTCTTTTCCTCCTCCTTCCTCCTTTTTTTTTTCTTTTCTTTCTCCTTTCTCCTTTCTTTCTCTCCTTCTCCTCCTCCTCCTCCTTTTTTTCTTCTTCTTCTTCTTCTTCTTCTTCTTCTTCTTCTTCTTCTTCTCCTTCTCCTCCTCCTCCTCCTCCTCCTCCTCCTCCTCCTCCTTTTTCTTCTTCTTCTCCTTCTCCTTCTCCTTCTCCTTCTCCTCCTCCTCCTCCTTTTTCTTCTTCTCCTTCTCCTTCTCCTTCTCCTCCTCCTCCTTTTTCTCCTTCTTCTCCTTCTTCTCCTTCTCCTTCTTCTCCTTCTCCTCCTCCTCCTCCTCCTCCTCCTCCTCCTCCTCCTCCTCCTCCTCCTCCTCCTC
Source organism: Sphaerodactylus townsendi (assembly GCF_021028975.2). NCBI lineage: Eukaryota > Metazoa > Chordata > Lepidosauria > Squamata > Sphaerodactylidae > Sphaerodactylus > Sphaerodactylus townsendi. The sequence continues at coordinate 49,036,443 of NC_059436.1, read as the reverse complement.
CTCCTCCTTCTCTTCCTCCTCCTCCTCCTCCTCCTCCTTCTCCTTCTTCTTCTTCTTCTTCTTCTTCTTCTTCTTCTTCTTCTTCTTCTTCTTCTTCTTCTTCTTCTTCTTCTTCTTCTTCTTCTTCTTCTTCTTCTTCTTCTTCTCTGCCCCACCTACCTCACAGGGTGTTTGTTGTGAGGGGGGGAAGGGCAAGGAGATTGTAAGCCCCTTTGAGTCTCCTGCAGGATATAAATCCAAACTCTTCTTCTTCTTCTTCTTTGCCCTCATTGTGCTTCTTTGCCTTCACTGGCCCTCAGTGACTATGGAAACTCATTGGCTATGGCAGCCCCTGTGGTTTTGTTTACAAGTGTCTGTGACAGCATCATCTCACATACCAAGCAGATACTCTGCCACAGTGAGCCCTGTCGAAGGTTGATCTATAAGATAAGACGTCCTCTTGACAAGACCAGGAGTTTGTCCCAGCACATATCAAGCAGTCATGACTCCAGACGCCTCTGCTCATGTGCAGAGTGCATTCCCTGCAGAGCGGCACTTGCTGCAGGAAGCCTTCTCGCTTCCAAGAATAGGAAGCTCTCTCTCCCACGTTTGAGCTGGGACCTCTGTCTGCACAAGCAAGCCAGGCAGACAAACGGGGCATCGTGTGGTCCAGCAGGGGCATTCCGTAGATCAGGGGTCTGCAACCTGCTGTCGATCCAGTGAGGTTGATCACATGATGTTATGAGCTTCTCGGGTCGTCTGGCTCCGTGCCCCCGGTGGCAAACTGCCTCAGGCCAAGCCTCCATAAATGCCCGGGCTCCATCTGCTCTGATTCTTGGCCCCACAAACCACTGCAACTTCAGCACCTCAGAGGTGTGCTGCAATGAAGCTCGCAACTAGAGGGGACAGGGACAGTTCAGCAGTGCACTGAAGGCTCTCCCGCAGCTGCCATCTTTCTCCCTGATCTGTGAAGTGCCATCGGAAAGACCTCCGGGGGGAATCCAGCAATGATGGACGAACAAACGAGAGCAAGGAGGGGGCACAGAATAAAAAATGAGAGAGGCAGGATGAGGAAGGCAATCGCAGAAGCAGGCGCGGATTCCACCAGCTCTCCACGTGCAAACTTGAAGAAAAGGTTTATGAATGATGTCTCTAAGGGCGATTCCGCACACGAGTAAAATAGGTTCAACCCAGTTCCCTGAGAAGGGTACTAACCTAGGTCGAAGCCATAGTTGTTCCCCACTGCAACCAGCTTGATCCCAGCTCGGAGGGTGGAATCATCCTGTGCCTCTTCGCCGCTCCGTTCCGATTGGCTACTGTTCTACAGCCATGTTCCGTCTATCCGAGGGGTCGGGAACCCGTGGCTCGCGAGCCGCATGCGGCTCTCCCGCCGCTGTTCTGCGGCTCCATGAGCGGAGCCGCCGGGCCCCTCTTCGCCCGCCCTGCAGGAAGCAGGGCGGGCACATCTCTTAGCTCATGCGGCATGAGAGGTCGCACCGCTGGCTTATGGCTCCTGCCCGCCGGGCTGCTAGCGGGGCTGGCTGCTCTCCCAAGGCCTGAGGCAGGCCGAGCCAGCTGGGCCCCTCTTCGCACTGCCCTGCAGGGAAGCAGGGTCGTGGTGAGGCATCTCTAACTTTCGCAGGGGGGGGTGTGAGCGGCCGAGGGGAGGAAGCGGAGGGCGAGCGAGCTTTGCAATTCGCCCATGGGGAGGCCGGACGGGGCAAGCGAGTGGGGGGGGGGGTGAGCCAAATGGCTCTTTGGGAAAAGGTTCCCAACCCCTGGTCTATCCCCACACACATTATTAAAAAAACTGCCACAGGAATGGAGGGACGAAGGTGGCGTTTTTTGACTGGCCAGCTGTACGCATGCCCGAAACACTCGGCTGTGATTGGCTGAATGGGGGACTCCTGGCACCAGAGAATCTGCACTTTACTGGAATGGAGCTGAGTTCGAGCGTGGCTCCCTGAAAAAGTAGTCGTTCCCAACTGGAGTTGGAAATTTGACCGTTACACGGGGCGAAGCCGGTACAAAACCACGTCGATCCCAGTGGTTGTGCGGAGCACTTCGGTCGAACGCAGCTCAAACTTAGGTCGGTAACGCAAGTGCGGAATTGACCTAAAGAGGGTTTGCTCAGATCTTTGAAAGCCCCCTAAGACGTTAGTGCTGCACACATGTACAGAGGGATGCAGCAGGTTTGTGTAACGTGCAGTGATGAAGGGAGGGGGAACTGCGCCTGGGGCATGAACTGCCTGCATGCACCCGCCCGGCCCCTGCACCCCCACGTGACTGCTATGGCGGTGCCCGGGACAAGCTGCCCCAGATGTCCCCATTGCAGTTACGCGCCTGGTAACATGCACACAGTGCATCAGATGCCAAACCAGTCTTGAATATAGTGATGGGAATTAAGGGGGAACATCTTTCTTAAAAATGCTGCCTTGGAGTTGTAGCTCCACCCTTTTTTGCCACCCCTGTTTAGTCTTCAGGCTAGCCTGATCTTGCCAGATCTTGGAAGCTAAGCAGGGTTGTTCCCGGTTAGTGTTTGGATGGGAGGCCGCCAAAGAAGTCCAGGGTTGTGATTAAGAGGCTGCCAATGGCAAACTAACTCTGAACCTCCCTTACCCTGAAAACCCTACAACAGGAGTGACCAACCTATGGCGCTGCAGATGGTCATGGACTACAATTCCCATCAGCCCCATCAGTTTTACAAGCCCGAGGCAGGTCAGATTCACTTCCGTAGCCACGTCCTCTTGATTTTTAGCAGAAAAACAAGCCAAAGCCGCTACGGCAGGGGTCTGCAACCTGCAGCTCTCCAGATGTTCATGGACTACAACTCCCATCAGACCCTGCCACCATGGCCAATTGGCTGATGGAAATTGTAGTCCATGAACATCTGGAGTGCCGTAGGTTGGCCACCCCTGCCCTACAAGGTCACTGTAAGTCAGCTTCAACTTGATAGCACTTTCTACCACCACCACCATTTAGTATTACTCTTCGGGCATCTCCCTTCCCAAATAAAACGAGTATAAGGCAATCACTGTAACTAATACCAAAACATTGGACCCCTTGCGGATAGTCAAATGCATGCCCTGGGGCCAGTCATGGATATTGAGTAGGTCTCTGCAAACTGGAGATAATATGTAGGTTTGCAAAAAGATATGACTTCTGGGGGGAAAAAAACTAATTTGGAGGAAAGCTACACACGTTGAATAAACAGGGCATGCATGCCCATGCATATGTTGCAAAATAACAAGGAAAAAAAACCTGCCAGAGTTTGGGTGTCATAAGAACACAAGGAAGAGCCTGCTGGATCAGACCAGAGTCCATCCAGTCCAGCACTCTGCTACTCGCAGTGGCCCACCAGGTGCCTTTGGGAGCTCACTTGCAGGATGGGAAAGCAAGGGCCTTCTGCTGCTCCCGAGCACCTGGTCTGCTAAGGCCTTTGCAATCTCAGACCAGCTTGGGAGCAGCAGCAGCAGACGGCCCTTGCTTTCCCATCCTGCATATGAGCTCCCAAAGGAGCTGCCCTTCACACATGAGCTAGATTGGCATGGTCCCCTCGCACACTCCTGCTTCTCCATCTCCAGGTTGTTCACCTGACATGGATTTATGTGCAGTTGTTGAGGTGCCCTAGCATTTCATCTGGTGGCAGGACAGCTGTCTCTGGGCTATGTATGTCAAGGAGCCAAAATGCCTCTCGAATGGGCACGGCTGGTTCAAAGGTGCTTCAGAGAGCACCTCCGGTCTTCACGGCTGGTGGATACCTGCTACTGGACATTCCCTGATGTGGTCAGAACAAGAACAAGGGGACACTTTGGCAGCAGCCGATGGAGGAGACAGAAGTCTGAGTTTTGCCTGCTGGCTGGTAAGAAGGCAGAGGGAGAGGGTCAGCCATTGTGTTGGTAGGGGAAGGGGCACTGTTGCTGCTTTAGCTGCTAGCAAAGTCATTCTGATGACCCAGACTAGTCCGATCACCTCAGGAGCTGAACAGGGTCCGTGATGATCAGTATTTGGATGGGAGAAGTCTAGGCTTTATCGTTATGATTTATTAAATTTGATATCCCACCCTACCCTCAGTGTGTGTGTGTGTGTGTGTGTGTGTGTGTGTGTGTGTGTGTGTGTGTGTGTGTGTGTGTGTGTGTGTGTGTGTGTGTGTGTGTGTGTGTGGCCGTGGTGGCCAACCTTTGGCACTCCAGATGCTGCTTGAGCTGAGGAGGCTTATCTGGGGAATTCAGATTAGCCCAGTGGTGGCGAACCTTTGGCACTCTAGATGTTATGGACTACAATTCCCATCGGGGGGGGGGGGGGGTGGGGGGGGGGGGGGGTGGGGGGGGGGGGGGGTGGGGGGGGGGGGGGGTGGGGGGGGGGGGGGGTGGGGGGGGGGGGGGGTGGGGGGGGGGGGGGGTGGGGGGGGGGGGGGGTGGGGGGGGGGGGGGGTGGGGGGGGGGGGGGGTGGGGGGGGGGGGGGGTGGGGGGGGGGGGGGGTGGGGGGGGGGGGGGGTGGGGGGGGGGGGGGGTGGGGGGGGGGGGGGGTGGGGGGGGGGGGGGGTGGGGGGGGGGGGGGGTGGGGGGGGGGGGGGGTGGGGGGGGGGGGGGGTGGGGGGGGGGGGGGGTGGGGGGGGGGGGGGGTGGGGGGGGGGGGGGGTGGGGGGGGGGGGGGGTGGGGGGGGGGGGGGGTGGGGGGGGGGGGGGGTGGGGGGGGGGGGGGGTGGGGGGGGGGGGGGGTGGGGGGGGGGGGGGGTGGGGGGGGGGGGGGGTGGGGGGGGGGGGGGGTGGGGGGGGGGGGGGGTGGGGGGGGGGGGGGGTGGGGGGGGGGGGGGGTGGGGGGGGGGGGGGGTGGGGGGGGGGGGGGGTGGGGGGGGGGGGGGGTGGGGGGGGGGGGGGGTGGGGGGGGGGGGGGGTGGGGGGGGGGGGGGGTGGGGGGGGGGGGGGGTGGGGGGGGGGGGGGGTGGGGGGGGGGGGGGGTGGGGGGGGGGGGGGGTGGGGGGGGGGGGGGGTGGGGGGGGGGGGGGGTGGGGGGGGGGGGGGGTGGGGGGGGGGGGGGGTGGGGGGGGGGGGGGGTGGGGGGGGGGGGGGGTGGGGGGGGGGGGGGGTGGGGGGGGGGGGGGGTGGGGGGGGGGGGGGGTGGGGGGGGGGGGGGGTGGGGGGGGGGGGGGGTGGGGGGGGGGGGGGGTGGGGGGGGGGGGGGGTGGGGGGGGGGGGGGGTGGGGGGGGGGGGGGGTGGGGGGGGGGGGGGGTGGGGGGGGGGGGGGGTGGGGGGGGGGGGGGGTGGGGGGGGGGGGGGGTGGGGGGGGGGGGGGGTGGGGGGGGGGGGGGGTGGGGGGGGGGGGGGGTGGGGGGGGGGGGGGGTGGGGGGGGGGGGGGGTGGGGGGGGGGGGGGGTGGGGGGGGGGGGGGGTGGGGGGGGGGGGGGGTGGGGGGGGGGGGGGGTGGGGGGGGGGGGGGGTGGGGGGGGGGGGGGGTGGGGGGGGGGGGGGGTGGGGGGGGGGGGGGGTGGGGGGGGGGGGGGGTGGGGGGGGGGGGGGGTGGGGGGGGGGGGGGGTGGGGGGGGGGGGGGGTGGGGGGGGGGGGGGGTGGGGGGGGGGGGGGGTGGGGGGGGGGGGGGGTGGGGGGGGGGGGGGGTGGGGGGGGGGGGGGGTGGGGGGGGGGGGGGGTGGGGGGGGGGGGGGGTGGGGGGGGGGGGGGGTGGGGGGGGGGGGGGGTGGGGGGGGGGGGGGGTGGGGGGGGGGGGGGGTGGGGGGGGGGGGGGGTGGGGGGGGGGGGGGGTGGGGGGGGGGGGGGGTGGGGGGGGGGGGGGGTGGGGGGGGGGGGGGGTGGGGGGGGGGGGGGGTGGGGGGGGGGGGGGGTGGGGGGGGGGGGGGGTGGGGGGGGGGGGGGGTGGGGGGGGGGGGGGGTGGGGGGGGGGGGGGGTGGGGGGGGGGGGGGGTGGGGGGGGGGGGGGGTGGGGGGGGGGGGGGGTGGGGGGGGGGGGGGGTGGGGGGGGGGGGGGGTGGGGGGGGGGGGGGGTGGGGGGGGGGGGGGGTGGGGGGGGGGGGGGGTGGGGGGGGGGGGGGGTGGGGGGGGGGGGGGGTGGGGGGGGGGGGGGGTGGGGGGGGGGGGGGGTGGGGGGGGGGGGGGGTGGGGGGGGGGGGGGGTGGGGGGGGGGGGGGGTGGGGGGGGGGGGGGGTGGGGGGGGGGGGGGGTGGGGGGGGGGGGGGGTGGGGGGGGGGGGGGGTGGGGGGGGGGGGGGGTGGGGGGGGGGGGGGGTGGGGGGGGGGGGGGGTGGGGGGGGGGGGGGGTGGGGGGGGGGGGGGGTGGGGGGGGGGGGGGGTGGGGGGGGGGGGGGGTGGGGGGGGGGGGGGGTGGGGGGGGGGGGGGGTGGGGGGGGGGGGGGGTGGGGGGGGGGGGGGGTGGGGGGGGGGGGGGGTGGGGGGGGGGGGGGGTGGGGGGGGGGGGGGGTGGGGGGGGGGGGGGGTGGGGGGGGGGGGGGGTGGGGGGGGGGGGGGGTGGGGGGGGGGGGGGGTGGGGGGGGGGGGGGGTGGGGGGGGGGGGGGGTGGGGGGGGGGGGGGGTGGGGGGGGGGGGGGGTGGGGGGGGGGGGGGGTGGGGGGGGGGGGGGGTGGGGGGGGGGGGGGGTGGGGGGGGGGGGGGGTGGGGGGGGGGGGGGGTGGGGGGGGGGGGGGGTGGGGGGGGGGGGGGGTGGGGGGGGGGGGGGGTGGGGGGGGGGGGGGGTGGGGGGGGGGGGGGGTGGGGGGGGGGGGGGGTGGGGGGGGGGGGGGGTGGGGGGGGGGGGGGGTGGGGGGGGGGGGGGGTGGGGGGGGGGGGGGGTGGGGGGGGGGGGGGGTGGGGGGGGGGGGGGGTGGGGGGGGGGGGGGGTGGGGGGGGGGGGGGGTGGGGGGGGGGGGGGGTGGGGGGGGGGGGGGGTGGGGGGGGGGGGGGGTGGGGGGGGGGGGGGGTGGGGGGGGGGGGGGGTGGGGGGGGGGGGGGGTGGGGGGGGGGGGGGGTGGGGGGGGGGGGGGGTGGGGGGGGGGGGGGGTGGGGGGGGGGGGGGGTGGGGGGGGGGGGGGGTGGGGGGGGGGGGGGGTGGGGGGGGGGGGGGGTGGGGGGGGGGGGGGGTGGGGGGGGGGGGGGGTGGGGGGGGGGGGGGGTGGGGGGGGGGGGGGGTGGGGGGGGGGGGGGGTGGGGGGGGGGGGGGGTGGGGGGGGGGGGGGGTGGGGGGGGGGGGGGGTGGGGGGGGGGGGGGGTGGGGGGGGGGGGGGGTGGGGGGGGGGGGGGGTGGGGGGGGGGGGGGGTGGGGGGGGGGGGGGGTGGGGGGGGGGGGGGGTGGGGGGGGGGGGGGGTGGGGGGGGGGGGGGGTGGGGGGGGGGGGGGGTGGGGGGGGGGGGGGGTGGGGGGGGGGGGGGGTGGGGGGGGGGGGGGGTGGGGGGGGGGGGGGGTGGGGGGGGGGGGGGGTGGGGGGGGGGGGGGGTGGGGGGGGGGGGGGGTGGGGGGGGGGGGGGGTGGGGGGGGGGGGGGGTGGGGGGGGGGGGGGGTGGGGGGGGGGGGGGGTGGGGGGGGGGGGGGGTGGGGGGGGGGGGGGGTGGGGGGGGGGGGGGGTGGGGGGGGGGGGGGGTGGGGGGGGGGGGGGGTGGGGGGGGGGGGGGGTGGGGGGGGGGGGGGGTGGGGGGGGGGGGGGGTGGGGGGGGGGGGGGGTGGGGGGGGGGGGGGGTGGGGGGGGGGGGGGGTGGGGGGGGGGGGGGGTGGGGGGGGGGGGGGGTGGGGGGGGGGGGGGGTGGGGGGGGGGGGGGGTGGGGGGGGGGGGGGGTGGGGGGGGGGGGGGGTGGGGGGGGGGGGGGGTGGGGGGGGGGGGGGGTGGGGGGGGGGGGGGGTGGGGGGGGGGGGGGGTGGGGGGGGGGGGGGGTGGGGGGGGGGGGGGGTGGGGGGGGGGGGGGGTGGGGGGGGGGGGGGGTGGGGGGGGGGGGGGGTGGGGGGGGGGGGGGGTGGGGGGGGGGGGGGGTGGGGGGGGGGGGGGGTGGGGGGGGGGGGGGGTGGGGGGGGGGGGGGGTGGGGGGGGGGGGGGGTGGGGGGGGGGGGGGGTGGGGGGGGGGGGGGGTGGGGGGGGGGGGGGGTGGGGGGGGGGGGGGGTGGGGGGGGGGGGGGGTGGGGGGGGGGGGGGGTGGGGGGGGGGGGGGGTGGGGGGGGGGGGGGGTGGGGGGGGGGGGGGGTGGGGGGGGGGGGGGGTGGGGGGGGGGGGGGGTGGGGGGGGGGGGGGGTGGGGGGGGGGGGGGGTGGGGGGGGGGGGGGGTGGGGGGGGGGGGGGGTGGGGGGGGGGGGGGGTGGGGGGGGGGGGGGGTGGGGGGGGGGGGGGGTGGGGGGGGGGGGGGGTGGGGGGGGGGGGGGGTGGGGGGGGGGGGGGGTGGGGGGGGGGGGGGGTGGGGGGGGGGGGGGGTGGGGGGGGGGGGGGGTGGGGGGGGGGGGGGGTGGGGGGGGGGGGGGGTGGGGGGGGGGGGGGGTGGGGGGGGGGGGGGGTGGGGGGGGGGGGGGGTGGGGGGGGGGGGGGGTGGGGGGGGGGGGGGGTGGGGGGGGGGGGGGGTGGGGGGGGGGGGGGGTGGGGGGGGGGGGGGGTGGGGGGGGGGGGGGGTGGGGGGGGGGGGGGGTGGGGGGGGGGGGGGGTGGGGGGGGGGGGGGGTGGGGGGGGGGGGGGGTGGGGGGGGGGGGGGGTGGGGGGGGGGGGGGGTGGGGGGGGGGGGGGGTGGGGGGGGGGGGGGGTGGGGGGGGGGGGGGGTGGGGGGGGGGGGGGGTGGGGGGGGGGGGGGGTGGGGGGGGGGGGGGGTGGGGGGGGGGGGGGGTGGGGGGGGGGGGGGGTGGGGGGGGGGGGGGGTGGGGGGGGGGGGGGGTGGGGGGGGGGGGGGGTGGGGGGGGGGGGGGGTGGGGGGGGGGGGGGGTGGGGGGGGGGGGGGGTGGGGGGGGGGGGGGGTGGGGGGGGGGGGGGGTGGGGGGGGGGGGGGGTGGGGGGGGGGGGGGGTGGGGGGGGGGGGGGGTGGGGGGGGGGGGGGGTGGGGGGGGGGGGGGGTGGGGGGGGGGGGGGGTGGGGGGGGGGGGGGGTGGGGGGGGGGGGGGGTGGGGGGGGGGGGGGGTGGGGGGGGGGGGGGGTGGGGGGGGGGGGGGGTGGGGGGGGGGGGGGGTGGGGGGGGGGGGGGGTGGGGGGGGGGGGGGGTGGGGGGGGGGGGGGGTGGGGGGGGGGGGGGGTGGGGGGGGGGGGGGGTGGGGGGGGGGGGGGGTGGGGGGGGGGGGGGGTGGGGGGGGGGGGGGGGGGGGGGGGGGGGGGGTGGGGGGTAGTCCATGAACATCTGGAGTGCCATAGGTTCGCCACCTCGGCATAGCCTCTGCGCAAACCTCCATATTTATTTATTCACTTCTTTTATACCTTGTCTTTCTCTTCAGTGGGGATCCAAAGCAGCTTACATTGTTCTCTTCACCTCCATTTAATCCTTGCAACAGCCCTGTGAGGCTGGTTATAATTCACATCATGAAGCGTTCTCCCATAATAAAAAATACAACCCCAAGAAGGTCCTGCATGTAGAAAGCTAGCATGTCAAGGAAGGAAAGGTTCTAGGCTCAGTTACTCCTGACATGCTAGTTTTCTACATGAAAGGGAAGGAGTGTTGATATGGAGGAGCATTTCATCATGTGATCCCTGCCCCCAGCTGTTTGAAGTGGTATAGATCTTAGATCTTTATTTGTTCATCGTCCATAGACTCCATACAATTTTAAAGAAACAGATAACAGAGAAACGAGTCATATTATAATTGCGTGGAATTTAGAGCAGTGTAAAACATTGCTATTATCATATGATACAAAAGTATAACTTCGTTATCTTAGCTGATCTGGTTCTTGAGGCTTGAGATAAACACTTTGCAACATCTAAAGTTAATTTAACAACTCTATCCTCAAGTAGGTATTTAACCTTTGACAATCCAGAACTGAAAAATCTATTATTTAACCTTGGGAGTAACAATTTCCTATGAGGTAAATAATAACAAGGACAATCTAATAGGATGTGTGTAATTGATTCAACCATGTTGTTACTACACGGACATCGTCTATATATTTGAAGTGGTATAGCCCAGGCACGGGTTGACTGCCTGAATATGAACTAAGGTAGAGTCCTCACCTGTCTCTTTTATTATTTTTATATACTTCATTTATACCTTGCCTTTCTTCCCAATGGAAGGCCCAAATCAGCTTATATAGTTCTCCTCACCTCCATTGTATTCTCACAATGCTCCTGCGAGGTAGGTTAGTTTGAGTGTGTGTGATTGACTCAAGGTAAAGTGGAGATTCAAACACAGACTTCCTAGATCCTAGACCAGCACTTTAATCACAACATCATGCTGGCTCTTCACAGAGAAGTCTTCCTTTGAGCTTCTTGTAGGCCCAATGTCTGTTTTATTTTTTAGAAAGAAATTCGTTCTTCTCAAAGCCATCTGCTTCTGTTACTTTCCAAACAGGGTGTTTTTCCTGAACCTCACAATGGAGGCAATTTTGGAGCGTCTGGCTTACCGTGCGGTTGACCCGGTCACTGGAGAAAGGTTAGTAGTGCTCATGGTATCATACTGGGGAGATTTCAGTGACTGGTAAAGTTGACCAATGCAACCTGGATGAAACCAAAACTGTCCAGTTTGTATTTTGACTTTGGCAAAGTCTTTCTGTCCCTTCTGGGACCAGAACTTGAATAAATCCTGCTGCAATATTCCCGATTTGAAAATGCCTATTTGCCTGATTTAATTAATTAAATAAATAAATAAAAGCATTTATACCCCGCCAGTGGTGGGATCCAAAAATTTTAGTAACAGGTTCCCATGGTGATGGGATTCAAACTGTGGCGTAGCGCCTATGAGGCTGGGCGGGGCACGACGGGGGCGTGGCCGGGCATTTTGGGGGTGGGGCATTCCTGGGCGGGGCTGTGGCAAGGACGCAGCCGCTGCGCCGGTCCTTGGGCGGGAAACGAAGGCACGCAGGCGCAGGCGGCCACGCACGCCGGTGCACCTCCTGCTAGACTGCTTCACGTTCTGCACGCTACTGCTGAGAGGAGGGGCGTAACTAAGGCCAAAATCACGTGGCAAAATCACCACTTAGTAACCCCCTCTCGGCACACACAAATAATTAGTGACCTACTCTCAGGAACCTGTGAGAACCTGCTGGATCCCACCTCTGAACGAGACCCACTCTGGGTTGGAACCCATTTTCAGGTTGGCATTTCCTGGCTTTTCCTAGCCCTGGAACCCTCAAGGGATTCCTTTCTGCTACCCTCTTCGTTCATTTATTCTTATGGACAACCTGCCGCAGAGCTCAGAATACAGCATTTCTGACCAAATATAAACAAGTCAAGGATTAAAATGCTGCAACTAATGCAGTGATGTATTAAAGTGACGGGGGAGTGACTGATGGCCTTCTGTCTGATCTGGCCCCAGCAGGGCTCCTGCTTATTGTGACAGAATAACATTTGTGGCAGTGACGTGGCTAGAGGTGAGCTGGGGGCTGGAGGGCATGCCTAGAATAGTGATGGGGAACTTATGAAACCCACAACCAGTGGTGGGATCCAAAAATTTTAGTAACAGGTTCCCATGGTGGTGGGATTCAAACTGTGGCGTAGCGCCAATGGGGCGTGGCCGGGCATGATGGGGATGTGGCTGGGCATTCCAGGGGCGGGGCATTCCTGGGCGGGGCTGTGGCAAGGATGCAGCCACTGCGCCGGTCCTTGGGCGGGAAACAAATGCATGCCGGCGCAGGCTGCCACGCACGCCGGCGCACCTCCTGCTAGACTGCTTCAAGTTCTGTGTGCTACTGCTGAGAGGAGGGGCGTAACTAAGGCAAAATCACGTGGCAAACTCACCAATTAGTAACCCCCTCTTGGCACACACAAATAATTGGTAACCTACTCTCGGGAACCCGTGAGAACCTACTGGATCCCACCTCTGCCTTAAGAGACTGCCAGAATTTTTTTTATTCCTGTTTTATTTTGCTGCTACGTTCTAAACCACTCCCCACCCCCATTCTGGGCTCTTCATCAGATGGGACATATTTTTAAAAAGGGTGTCTGTGTGTCCCGCCTCCTCTCCGCATCTCGTGCCTGACATGCCACAAACTTGACTCAACGAGGCGGCGTTAGAATCAAGCTGCGACTTCAGCCTTCCAGTGTTAAGATGGAAAAACGTCTGCTTCCATCTGAAAATACATCGCCCGGTAACTGATGCCATCTCTCTTTAATCCGGTGCCAGACAGAACACGCAGCTCCCCAAAAAGGCCAAGAGCAAGGGAGAAATGTCATAATAAGACGGGAGATTAATTTACATGAGGCAGTAGGCAAAGAGTCAGTGGAAACCAAATGGGAGAATTTTACTTGGGGGTGGGTGGGTAGGAAACTCCCATAACCAGAGCACAGTCTCAAAACATCTTCCTTTAATTGGGAAGACAGCTTTCTTTGATGGCTTCATCTGGTGATTCCAGAGCACAGAATTCTCCAACGGTGACATTAGTCCAAAAAGGACTAGCTAGCCTTCTATGTCAATGGCATATTTACAGAGGGGTCTGCAAACCACTTGTTTGCATCAGATGGGGGCACATTCTGCCGCCCCTCCCTCTTTGGAGTGAGGAGCTAGGTGGGCAGAGACCGCCAGGAGGACTCAGTGGCTGCGTAGGAGACAGATTAAGAAGATACCCTGTTTCTCCGAAAATAAGACATCCCCTGAGAATAAGACGCAGTAGAGGTTTTGCTGAAGTGCTAAATATAAAACATCCCCCAAAAGTAAGACGTAGCAAAGTTTTTGTTTGGAAGCGTGCCCGTCGAACAGAACACCAGAGCATGCAGCTGTGGAGCGGAAAAAGAAGACATCCCCTGAAAATAAGGCATAGAGCATCTTTGGGAGCAAAAATTAATATAAGACACTGTCTTATTTTCGTAGAAACACGGTAAGAAGAGTTGGATTTATATCCCCCCTTTCTCTCCTGCAGGAGACTCAAAGGGGCTTACAAATGCCTTTCTCTTCCCCCCTCACAACAAACACCCTATGAGGTAGGTGGGGCTGAGAGAGCTCCGAGAAACTGTGACTAGCCCAAGGGCACCCAGCTGGCGTGTGTGGGAGTGCACAGGCTAATCTGAATTCCCCAGATAAGCCTCCACAGCTCAGGCGGCAGAGCGGGGAATCAAACCCGGTTCCTCCAGATTAGAGCACACCTGCTCTTAGCCACTAGGCCACTGCTTCTCCAAGGGTCCACGGCCCTTAACCACTGTGCCACGCTGGCCTTGGCTAAGCTACCGAAGGGGCAAGCAACAGTTTGATGGGTCTGTGCTCGGGCAACTATAAGTACTGGTTTTTAAACTTAGTTTTATGTGGTGGCGAATGTTTGTTTCTGAATTCTTCAGCTGCCACGGGCAATGCAGAAAGGCAGGATGAGAAACGTTTGCAATAAATCCGTACAAAATTAGTTTTCGCTTCCAAGATGTTTGTTGCCCACTCAAGATCAGTTTTCCTTGACCTCGTTTTCAGGTACCACGCCCTGTACAAGCCTGCACCTTCCAAGAGAGCCCACGAGCGCCTCCTGACACACCCAAGGGATGTTGAAGAGCACGTGAGGGCCGAGGTCGAAAAGTACTTCAGGCTCTCCAGCGGCACGAAGGAGCTGTTCGAAGATGCGGTCTCTATCAACGCCGACCAAGATCCCCAGACTGTCTTTGAGTACATAGAGAGCTATATCGTCAATCCGCTGCCATCCACCCCGACCTGGAAATCAAGCAAACTGAGTGGGTAGGCCCTGTGGTAGGCAGCTGTGAGTGAGTACCAACCCTAATCCTGCTTAGATAGGCTGACCAGACGTCCCGCTTTTGGTGGGACAGTCCCGCCTTAAAACAATTTGTCCCGCATCCCGTGGGTTTTTTTGAAATGTCCCGATTTTTGGAAGGCTGCCGCACTGCCTTCTGGGGCACAAGGCAGTGCGGCAGCCTCCCACGCACGCGGCTGCAGGAGCGTGGCCCTCTGGGGCGCTCCTGTTTCCCGCCCTGTCACAGGGCGGGAAACAGGGCGGGAAACGGGAGCGCCCCAGAAGGCCGTGTTCCTGCGGCCGCGTGTACATGCGCGCGCAGCAGCAGGAGCGCACTGTGACCGGGCGGGAAATGGGAGCGCCCCAGAAGGCAGTGCGCTCTTGCGGCTGCGCGCGCATGCATGGCCACCCGCCTACCCGCCTGTCCCGGTTTACACTGCTTAGAAGTAATTCTTTGAACCCTATAGCTCAGGAGTCTGCAACCTGCGGCTCTCCAGATGTTCATGGGCTACAATTCCCATCAGCCAATTGGCCATGGTGGCAGAGTCTGATGGGAATTGTAGTCCATGAACATCTGGAGAGCCGCAGGTTGCAGACCCCTGCTGTAGCTGCTTTGGCTTGTTTTTCTGCTAAAAATCAAGAGGACGGGGCTACAGAAGTGAATCTGACCTGCCTCGGGCTTGTAAGACTGTCCTGAAGTAAGCAGGGTACTATGAATGTCTTCCGAGTAGATGCCCCGCCCCATCCCCGGAGAATCTGATTGGCTTTTATTTCATTGCTCATCACCAGGGCTATTGAAAGGGATGGCCTATTTGGCCCTCAACCAGAGATTGGGGCTTTTTTTTGGTTCCAGTTATCCCAAACGGTTCAGCGATAAAGGCGAAGAAATCCCCCCCGCTGCCAACCCCGCCTTTCCTGTCCTCTCCAGTGTTGGTGATTGTGCGGAACAACCCGTAAGCTCGTTTTGCTGCAATTTTGGCTGTGGTCTATTGGTTTGGAGTGTGTAAAACAGAACAGTAAAAGCTCTTTGAACTGCAGGTGTAGTTATTGTTTCGGCTTCTCGGCCGTCTTGCTGCCACCATCCAACCGGGGCAAAGACAAAGGTGGAACTGGGGAGTTGGGACGAAAAAGCTGAAATGAACAACAGAGCAGCAACCTTTACACAAATGACCAACTGCAACCAGCTCTATGATATTTTTATCCTGCCTGTCCTCCAAGGAGACTAAAAATGGGCGTGTCCCAGGCCTCCTAGGGCAGTGATGGCGAACCTTCTCAAGATCGAGTGCCCAAATTGCAACCCAAAACCCACTTGTTTATCGCAAAGTGCCAACACGGCAATTTAACCTGAATACTGAAGTTCTAGTTTTTAAAAAACGGTCGGCTCCAAGGCATGCGTTACTCAAGAGTAAGCTTGGTGGTAGTCGGTGGCTTTGCTTTGAAGCAACCGTGCAACTCTTCCAATGGGTGAATCATGACCCTAGGAGGGTTTACTCAGAAGCAAGCCCCATTGCCAGCAACCGGGGGTTTAACAGCACTTAACAGGGTCACCTACACTGCATCCCCAAAACTAGGTCTTAGGTTTAATGCTAATAATTGAGCCCAGCGGCCCAAGCCAGCCTAGATGTGTGTGTGGGGGTGGGGTGGGGATGTCTTTGTTTGCGTGTGCCCACAGAGAGGGCTCTGAGTGCCGCCTCTGGCACCCGTGCCATAGGTTCGCCACCACTGTCCTAGGGCGTTTGGTGGAGAACTGCAGGGAACCAGCCATTAGGAGCCTGGCGAGAGTCCCCTAGCCCTGGAATAGCTTCCAGGTCAGGCGCGTGCTCTGGTCCAAAGAAGGCTCTTCTGCAAACTGCTTTCCCCTCTCTTAGCAGCACGGCACACCCTTTGGGTTGTTCTTTGGATCTAGACCCACTTCCTGCCTCCGTCAGCCTACATTCCCATTAACTGCCCTTTTTATCCGTCATGGTGAACCATGCTGGCAGGGGCTGATGGGAACTGTAGTCCGTGAACATCTGGAGTGCCACAGGTTCGCCACCACTGCTCTATACCATGTGCCTGCGGTCCCCAGCCAGAAGGGCAAACTGCCGACAACAAGATTGGTCCAGCTACCTTCAGCCTGCCCACCCCTGCAGTCCTGACATCTGGCCCCAGTACAATCCGTGGATAACTGCTGACCTCCAGGCAGGTAGTGTGGCATCGGTGACTTCCCCGGAAGGGGTCGTGGGACCCTCTGATCCTGGGCTGTTTGCAACAGGCCACCTTTACCAGCATGTTCTGTGGATGAGCACTGAGCCCCTTTTACCTGAGCCAGTTCCCCCCCCCCCCCCCCGACCCCCACGGTTGTAAAGATACACTGCGGCTCCCGTGCATAAATTGGAAGGGCTGCTATTAATAATAAATGGAGGGTACATCTTGCTAATATCACCTCCATTGGAGTGTTCCTACTAAATATTGATAGGTGAAACGGCTCGGCCGCGCATTTAAATACCGTTCCCTGTGCAAGCGCGGGCACAAAGGGGACGGTGGCTCTTTAATTAGACAGGTACATCTGCTTAATTAATTTAGCCATAAAGCCACCCTCCTTCCCGCCTCCCCAATCTTTCATCTATAGGCGGGCACAATATTAGTTCCGCTGAGCCGGTCGCCCAGAAACCAGAGCCGAAAGAGCCGGCCTCATTGAGATGCAGCCGACGGCGTCCGCCCAGAGAGTCTCGGGTCAGTGGTCAGCCCCCCGAGGGCTTCCGCCCGGCCTGGAGTGCGGGCCATCTGGGTTAGCAGAACACGCTAATACTCTTGTAGGACTCTCCCTTGGAAACAGCTAAAACAATTGACATTCATTTAATTACCAGGAAAACGAAAAGAGGCCTTTGCATCCACTTTGCATAATCAGGAGCCCCCATTAATACGATCAAGGTTCAGTGGCGGGAAGAGGAATTAGGCTTTTATAATTGGAAGACAACGCTTCAAACCCAGTTCGGAACCTGGGCTGGATTTTATTAGCATCTGATTCCAGTCAGACAAATATCTAGCAAGGAACCCTTTTGTGACCAGAGCTACGGGACCCTCGATAGCCCTTTGCACCAATAGTCCCAAGTGAGATGGTTCCCACCCTTCTGGGAGCCTTCCCCCACGCCCCTCGAATTAAATCTGGAGATGCATTTCTCTGAGCTCCAAAATCACAGCTAGAGGAAAACGTTATCAGCCCTTATCAGGAGCAGCAGTGGCGTAGGAGGTTAAGAGCTCGTGTATCTAATCTGGAGGAACCGGGTTTGATTCCCAGCTCTGCCGCCTGAGCTGTGGAGGCTTATCTGGGGAATTCAGATTAGCCTGTGCACTCCCACACACGCCAGCTGGGTGACCTTGGGCTAGTCACAGCTTCTCGGAGCTCTCTCAGTCCCACCCACCTCACAGGGTGTTTGTTGTGAGGGGGGAAGGGCAAGGAGATTGTCAGCCCCTTTGAGTCTCCTGCAGGAGAGAAAGGGGGGATATAAATCCAAACTCTTCTTCTTCTTCATTGCACATTGGCACGATGATGGGGGCAAGCCTAGCGCCTCGTGTCGAAGCACGACAGGTAGACACTCCTTTGACACGGTGGGTTCCCAAAGGCACCTGGTGGGCCGCTGCAAGTAGCAGAGTGCTGGACTAGATGGACTCTGGTCTGATCCAGCGGGCACTTTCTTATGTTCTTATGCCTTACAAGGGACTGACTGACTCAACTGCATGCAGTCCAGAGATATGGCAGAATACCCCAGCAGAGGACAGACCACAGCTCTGAATCATTCAGAGGGGCAGCGAGAAGCCTCCTTTGTCGTCACCTGTAGTGGGTTCACACATGCGCATCTGGCACTTCACTGATTTCTTACAGCGCATCCTGTGGCCGTGACTGCCCAAGAGAGAACATCGGCTACTGTGAGTTGCGCCCTGTGAGAAAAAGCAATCACAGGTGCTCACTGCACTGTTGACTGAAACAGATCAGGTCAAACAATACTAAAGGACAGCGGTTCACTTGCAAGGAGGGTAAATTGCTAAACATACTAGTGCCGTGGTGGCGAACTTTTGGCACTCCAGTTGTTATGGACTACAATTCCCATCAGCCCCTGCCAATTGGCCATGCTGGCAGGGGCTGATGGGAATTGTAGTCGATAACATCTGGAGTGCCAAAGGTTCGCCACCACTGTACTAGTGGGACCTCAGAAGTCTGGACCCAGCACTCATGGAAGGTTCTGCGTGCATTCAAAACGCCTCAGTCGTGCACATCTGCTCAGACAGGCAGAAGCAAGATGTTGTCCAACAGCCATGAAGTTCATTTGCTTGGAGCTGTGGTGGCCAGCCATTCTACCAGCAGGGAACTCTTCCTTTCTTTTTTTGCTCAAAGTCACATCCGATGTATGGTGACCCCAAGTGGGGGTTTCCAGGCAAGACAGGTGGTTGGCCGTTGCCTGCCTCCATAACACACTCTTGGTATTCCGTGAAGGTCTTCCATCCAGATATTTGCCAAGGTCAACCCTCCTTAGCTTCTGAGATCTGACACGATCAGGCTAGCTTGGGCTAACCCTTTCAACACTGAACCATATCCCAGACCCTCACTTTCCTTCCCCTCCCCTTCCTGCCCTCCCTCCCTCCCCTTCCCTTGCATGCCACCCCTCACTCCCTTCCTCCCCTTGCATGCCACCCTCCCCTCCCCCTCCCTCTGCTAGGGTGGGTGGGCCATGTCCAGTTGCCAGGCCCTTCCCTCCCCTCTGTTGCATGCCATCCCTCACTCCCTTCCTCCCCTTGCATGCCACCCTCCCCTCCCCCTCCCTCCGCTAGGGTGGGTGGGCCATGTCCAGATGCCCATCCCTTCCCACTCCCCTCCCACTCCCACTTGCATGCCAGCCCTGCACCTGCTCCCCTTCCCTTGCATGCCACCCTCCCCTCTCTCTCCCTCCACTAGGGTGAGTGGGCCATGTCCAGATGCCACGCCCCTCCCTCCCTCCACTCCCTTGCATGCCACCCCCTCCCCTATCTCCCCTTCCCTTGCATGCCACCCCTCCCCTCCCCCTCCCTCCGCTAGGGTGGGTGGGCCATGTCCACATGCCGGGCCCCCTCCCTTGCATGCCACCCCTCCCTCCCCTCCCTCCGCAGCTTCTGGGTCACGCTGGAGGGCACACCCTCAGCACATGCAGGCCTTTTGGGCCACCTTTACGTCTAGTGTAATCAGAGTAACTCCTGGAACGCTTTCTTCCATTTTGCTGGGGAGAATGAGTAGAGGTGGGCTAGCTGACCTTCAGGGACGCTGATGTCTCACCCCTGATCTCCCCATCGCTCCATAAGCATCCAAGGATTCCTGCAACACCTCGTGAAGGCTAACTGCTCAAAAGGACGCCTGCCTGGCTCTCCCTCTGCAGAGTTTTAAGCACCTGTCAGCCAAGGCCTTCTGATTCCTCTGAAAAGTCCCAGCAAGACGAACTCTCCAACGGTCTGAAGACAGAGGCGCCACTCCGGCAGTTTCTCCAGAACGGGGACACTCGGAAACTGTGCTTCGGGATAGAGCAGGAGCCCTGACCTGGCTGCCCCAGACTGGCCTGATCGCATCAGATCCTGCAACTAAGCAGGGTTGGCCCTGGTTAATATTTGAACAGGAGACCATCGAAGAAGAGCGGAGGAAGAAGAGCCTGGATTTACACCCTGCCTTTCTCTCCAGGAAGGAGGCTCCAAGCACAGCTTCCAATCTCCTTTCCCTTCCTCTCCCCACAACAGACACCTTGTGAGGTAGGTGGGACTGAGAGAGTTCTGAGAGAACTGTGACGACCCCGAGGTCACCCAACAGGAATCATACGAAGAGCAGGGAAACAAGTCCAGTTCTCCAAATTGGGGGGTCCCTCCGGCTCGCCAACCACAACTTGCTGCAGCTGGCTGGCAACCCATTTACAACCCGGCCCCTTGGCACTGTTAAAGCGTGCGTGTTGAGACGCAAAGGGGCGTTACTTCTGTACTTTAAAAGGAAGCCGTGTAACCAGAGGTGGGATCCAGCCGGTTCTCACAGGTTCCCGAGAGTAGGTTACTAATTATTTATGTGTGCCGAGAGGGGGTTACTAATTGGTGATTCTGCCATGTGATTTTTGGCGCTTAGATTCGCCCTCCTCTCGGCGAAAAAAGTAGCTGGCGCCAGAACTGGAAGCAGGTAGCAGGAGAGTTGCACCGGTGATGCTGATGGCAGCCTGCGCCCGTTATTCGTTTCCCGCCCATGGGCCGGTAGCAGCGACTGCGTCCTTGCCACAGCCCGGCCCAGGAATGCCCGCTGCCCCAGAGATGCCTGGCCCGCGCCCCCCCATGGGTACTTACCCAGCCCCATTGAAGCTGCGGCTGTTTGAATCCCACCACCATGGGAACCTGTTACTAAAATTTTTGGCTCCCACCACTGCGTGTAACAGGGCTACTCTAGCCAGATACAAAACACATTTCCCAGATTATACTTCATGGTTAACAAAGGGCAGCACCCTTCTATACATAGCAGCGATTTGCACAGTAACGTATGAACCTGAAGGGAGACTGAAAATACAAATAGCCAGTTCGATTCCCAACACTGCCCAAGAAGAGCCTCGCGAGCTCCCTCTCAAGCTCCCAAGGGGACGTCGCCAGTTAACGAAGATTTCGTCTCTATCCAATCTTCAGACAAAAAAGGCCCAACCAGATTCAGGAATGAACTCTTAATCAGACCTCGTAATTGCAGCATTAGAGTGTAAAGCACTCAGAGCAGTACACAGCTGCAGGTAGTCACCTTTAGAAACCAACAAGGCTCTGACAGGTACAGATCTTCCAAGAAGATCCCAGAAACCATACAGAGCAGCCTCTGGTTCCCAGCCCTGCACCCTCCACTACACTTCCAATCAGTGGTGGGATCCAAAAATTTTAGTAACAGGTTCCCATGGTGGTGGGATTCAAACTGCGGCGTAGCGCCAATGGGGCTGGGCGGGGCACGGCGTGGCGTGGCTGGGCATTCCCAGGGGCGGGGCATTCCTGGGCGGGGCTGTGGCAAGGACGCAGTCGTTGTTACCAGAGATCCTTGGGCGGGGAAAGCGAATGCCTTGAAGCGGGCGGCAGGCTTCCATATGCGCGCCGGTGCACCTCCTGCTGGAACTGCTTCAAGTTCTGCGCACTACTGCTGAGAGGAGGGGCGTAACGAAGGCAAAAATCACGTGGCAAAATCACCAATTAGTAACCCCCTCTCGGCACACACAAATGAGTAACCTACTCTCGGGAACCTGTGAGAACCTGCCGGATCCCACCTCTGCTTCCAATGAGGATGACAGTAGCCCTCTGGCCGGAGACTGGTCCATCTCCTGTGTTGTTGTTGTTGTTTTTAATGTCTCAGCATGAAGGAGTCATTGACTGTTTTAAGACGGACAAGGAGGATTTTCGCTGGCCCGCCACGATGACTCCCCACAACGATGCCACTCGTCTTTCAGTTGTCGTGGTTGGACAGGTGCACATTTTCCCTTCCCGCCAAAGCCAGTATTCTGTAAAGATTTTAATAACTGTACGAGTGACTCCCTCTCGCCCATGAGACTTTATCACTCTCCCCTGCATTTGACATCTTTTGCTACTTGCGATTCCAAATATGTGCAGAAACCCCGAGGAAAATTAGAAGCCAATTATTCAAACAGGTGACGTAATGCAGAACGAGTATGATGACCAAGGGGGTCCCAGGCAACAGATAAACAGAGATGGTTTGCCGTTGCCTTCCTCTGCACATCAACCTGTTTTCCAACCACTGATCGTGGCCAACCCCTGCTTCACTTCCAAGTTCTGATGAGCTTAGCTTAAGCTGGGCTGTTCAGGCTGCTGGAATTGAACCATGGCAGGGTTCTCTCTTGTTTCCGGGGGCTTAATGGCTCCCCCCCCCCCTCACACACACACACAATTGACGGAGATGAGGTCAGATCTGCAGACTTGAGGGCTAGAAACTTATTTCGGGAAGAAACATTAAAATACAAAGTTGAGCTACATGGATTCTAAAATAAGAAACCGGAGTTCCTCTTGTCGCAGTTTTGGTGCTGCGCTTGGCCTGTTGGTGACCGCCCCCCACTTGGGGCAGCTTGAATTTCTTTGATGATGCTGATTGATGAGGATTCAGCTCGGCACGCTCCCTTCTCTTGCTCCTCTTTCCGCAGCAAGAACACATTGTTCAATATTTAATTAGCCTTTTGCACCGTTTTAATCCAATTAACCCAGAGTACTGCCTAATACATACTATCAGGCCTTCTGAATAGGCCACAAGCATCCTCCAATGGGAAGCAAGGCTTGAGGAAGGAATGATTCCTAGGAATAGCCCTGGGCCCTTCAGCAACCTTTCTGATTTCCACCAGGGAACATCCAGCTAGGTGGAGCTCTTATAACAAATCGTTCCGCTGGGTCCATCTTGTCTAGTGTTGTCTGGTGAATGGGCAGTTTCCAGCAGCAGAGGGAGAAATCACTCTTCTTTGCTATCTGAAGTCCTTTAAGACATAAGTCCTTCACAGTATTGCAATTACGTGAATTCACAGTATTGCAATCATTCTCTCCCACTTAAAGAGAGAATCATGGCCCCCTGAACCAACAGCCTCAAACCCACTTGGAAAAGTATATCAGCAGCTGGAATGGCTCCACTCTAGGATGGGGAAGATACCAGCCACAAAAGCAAATCCAGAATACTGCGTGGTAAATCAATTAGCCTCCTGATTATTTTCCAATGAATTATTCTTGTGTTTCCAAGAGAGTCACAAATAGGATAAGTGAAAGCCACTGTCCAAATTCGTCCACTGCCACTAAGTGGATTGTTTTGTTCAAGAACAGAAAAGAACGAGAAACAACGGGCACAAACTTCAAATGAAGAAGAAGAAGAGTTTGGATTTATATCCCCCCTTTCTCTCCTGTAGGAGACTCAAAGGGGCTTACAATCTCCTTGCCCTTCCCCCCTCACAACAAACACCCTGTGAGAGTGGGTTGGGAGCTGAGAGCCTCCGAGAAGCTGTGACCCCAGCCCAAAAGTTCACTTGGCTAGCATGTGTGTGAGAGTGCCCAGGGCTAATCTGAATTCCCCAGATAAGCCTCCACAGCTCAGGTGGCAGAGCGGAGAATCAAACCCGGTTCCTCCAGATTAGATATACGAGCTCTTAACCTCCTACGCCACTGCTGCTCCTGAAACGTAAACGTAAAGACTTCCCAAATATGAACAGTCCAAGCAGAAAACATTGATCCTGACGACACAAGTAACAGGCCACTCATTGGCCTAGACCAGTGGTGGCGAACCTATGGCACTCCAGATGTTCATGAACTACAACCCATCAGCCCCTGCCAGCATGGCCAATTGTAGTCCATGAACATCTGGAGTGCCACAGGTTCGCCACCATGGGCCTAGACGGTGTGTGTCAGGGGGTGAGAATGCACTGTACCACTTCAGGTTGGAATATCTGATTTGTGGGATCCCTGGGAGGCGTGGGGGGAAGAGTTCAGTGAGATCCCTGCGTGGGGAGTTCAGTGTAAGGATCCCTGGGGGGCGTGGGGGGGGGGAAGGTTCAGTGTCAAAAGCCTCCCTGCAAGAAGAGAGGCTGCACAGTAGACAGGAAAGATCCAGTTCAGCTCTCTCATATTTTGCAGAGACCTTTTTGCTGCTTAAAAAAAACCCCTTCACAAATGAGAGCACGGAAAAACGCAATGCCGTGCCTGCGCTCTAAAGCTGTGATAGTTCACATCTCTGGAACTCCAGACTCCTAATAGTGGGGCAGAAAGTACAAAGTGATTGCGTAATTCCTAGGCCAGATGCTTTCACTTCAGTGAGATGGGAGTGAGCTGCCACAGAAGCAGGCTACCTCGATTTCCTTTTTGACAAGGTTTCCCCCGCCCCCTCCAACCCAACTGCTATAAAGAATGGCTCCATCTACACATGATACTGCAAGCGGAGGAGGCAGGAATTCCTGGCAAAATGCAGACAAAAATCCTTGCCAAAAAGACTGGAAAAGGGTACATGGCACCAACATCAAATCTGAGGCGATCAAACGATACATCCAGTCTGAAGGTGAATGAAAAAAATTACCGTGAGTTAAAAATACCAGGTTTTTCGCCCGGAGAGCCCAACTGCATGACACATTTCCTTGTTAACGTAACTTAATCAGGTCTTTAAAACTCTGCACTCGGTATCTGGCACCGAGATCTCAGCCACCCGAGGGCTCCCTGTAAGGACTCCCCGGGACTGACTTGACAACCTCTGCAGTAGCAAAATGGCCCGCTTTTCTTCCATGGGCACCAAAGGCATGCAAGACGTTTTCAAATATATATATTTTTTAAAAACCACACATTATTTCTAATAATTTAATAGTCTCTGGTACAGGAAGTGCTGAGGCTCTTTCAAAGCTCGCTCACACGCGCAGCTTTGCAGCTGATCACCTGGCTGATCCGGCAATGCAGGCTTCCAGCCTTCTGCCAAACTGAAGGGAGGGTCTCCGGTTCCAGGACTCGTGCGTGGAAAGGATCCCAGTGGAAGGCTCACATTTAACAGGGGAAAGGGGATCAGGACGGTTTCCATAGAGTTTGTGCTGGGGTGCTCTGGCAGAGAAGGCCTTCTCGCCTCTCAGGCGTGAGATGGAGCACCGGACACCTTTGCTGCTCCAGCTCCTCAAGTTCTACTTGGCCTTTGCCCCCCCCCCCCCCCGGAGTTATTCCACACCTGCACCTTCCAGCAGCTGCTCCCAGACTGAATGGTGACCTGGGTCCTTGAGAAAGTAACTTGCAGCTCTTCACCGCGAGCCATTGTCTAGAAAACAGGAGAGTCACAAAATGTACAGGGGCCCTGCAGGAGCCTCTTGATCCACTCTGGGTCTGAAAGTAAGGAAAGAAATTGTTGAAAACCTGGGGAGCAACAAATTTTAGAGTGATAGAACTGGGAGGGAAGGAGAATTGGCTGGTAATAAGAGGGTTCTGGGAAAGATTAAGGAAATCTAGAATAAAAGGTGACTGCATAAGAAATCAATGGTTAAGACTCCATGAAATATTAAAAGGGAAAATTATAGGATCAGTGTATAAGTATATGGTAGAGGATAAAGAATTTATGTTAAGAACGTTGAAGCAAAAATGGGAGAAAGAAAATTTTTTAGAAGAAGAAAAAATAGAAAGAATTATGGATAGTATGACGAAGATAAAGATTGAAAAATATGTGGAATTGGAAAGAAAGGAGTTACTTAAATGGTATAGAACCCCAATGACTAAGCCCAAAATGTTGGCACTGTGGAGAAAGAGGAGCATATTATACTCATATGTGGATAGAATGTAAAGTGGTAACAAAGTTTTGGGAGAATATTTTGAAATATGTAGAACAGTTAGTAAAAGTAAAAATTGATGTAAACAATGATTTATTAATCGTGGGGATAATAGATGATATAAGAGTGAACAGAAATTTGGAACCAATATATAAAATAATGATTAGAGCAGCACACGCAATGTTGGCGTTGGGCTGGAAAGATAACAAGAAATGGACAGTCTCAAAATGGTTGGAATATATTTGGGAACAAATTCAGTTAGAGATTTTTGAGAGACTGGCAAAAAATACACTATGGCAAGAAGAAACTAGAAGATATTATGAAGCTATGGACATTGTATGAAAAATGGATGGAAAGAAGCCAAATTTAACAAAGAACTATGGAACAAAGAGGGAATAAGAAGAATTGAACCTTCTGCTGCTTGCTTGGAAAATAATCCAGTGGAAAAGTGAAAGGGGTGAAAAAGGAAAAATGTATAGTTGGAACAAACATATCGAATGTAACAAATATAATAATATTCTATACAATAAAAAAATTATTAAAAAAAACAAATTTTAGAGTAGCTCGCTTGGATAAGATCCCCATATCTTTCAAAATAATGGATGGAAATGTATAGTCGCTGCCAGCAGAAGTGTGGGATACACAGAGTCACTTGATATTAGGTGTGTGTGTTGAAGCGCAGGTCTATACTTGAAAAGGAGAGAACTGATTACTACGGAGGTCCCCAACCTTTTTGAGCCTGCAGGCTGCTTTGGAATTTTGACACTGGATAGTAGGCACCACTACAAAATGGCGGCCACAAAAGGCGGAGCCTACCACAACATCTCAAGGAATGTAATCATGCATAACAGCATAATCATGCATAACAGCAACTCTTCCACATTTCAAGCAGAAGCTCTGCTTAACAGGGTTATCTTTTTAGAGGAACATATTGTTTAAAATATTTGCTTGCACATAGAAGAGTTGGATTTACATCCCGCCCCCTCTTTCTCTCCTATAAGGAGACACAAAGGGGTTTACAAACTCCTTTCCCTTCCCCCCTCACAACAAACACCCTGTGAGGTAGGTAGGGCTGAGAGAGCTCTGAAGAACTGTGACTAGCCCAAGGTCACCCAACTGGCGTGTGTGGGAGTGCACAGGCTAATCTGAATTCCCCAGATAAGCCTCCATAGCTCAGGCGGCAGAGCGGGGAATCAAACCTGGTTCCTCCAGATTAGAGTACTCCTAATCTTAGCCACTATGTTACTGCTTCTCCAAGGGTCCACGGCCACGCTGGCCTTGGCTAGGCTACAGAAGGGGCAAGCAACAGGGTTGACTCAGTTTGATGGGTCTGTGCTCGTGCAACTATAAGTACTGGTTTTTAAACTTAGTTTTATGTTTGTTTCTGAATTCTTCAGCTGCCACGGGCAATGCAGGAAGGCAGGATGAGAAACGTTTGCAATAAATCAGTACAAAATTAGTTTCCGCTTCCAAGATGTTTGCTGCCCACTCAAGATCGGTTGCCCTTGGCCTCGTTTTCAGGTACCACGCCCTGTACAAGCTGGCACCTTCCAAGAAAGCCCACAAGCGCCTCCTGACATCCAGCTGGCGTGTGTAGGAGTGTACAGGCTAATCTGAATTCCCCAGATAAGCCTCCATAGCTCAAGCGGCAGAGCGGGGAATCAAACCCGGTTCCTCCAGATCAGAGTATACCTACTCTTAAACATTATGCCTCTGCTGCTCCTGCACAACATATCTTCAATCATACAGTGAAGAGCCTTGTGCTGTGGTGGCAGCTGCTGCCAAAGCAACGTTTTCAAAAAATTGCACAGCCGATCCCTTCTCCGGTGACCGGTGAGATGCCCAGGTGGGCAAAAGTCTCACTTGTCCTTGCCCACGTTCTAAAGACACTTGGCAGGCACGAGGAAAGATGCTGGCAGCTGCCATGCCTGCTACGGGCACAGTGCTGGGAAACCCTGGACTGCTACTTGAAACCAGTGAATTCTGGAACAGTATCTGCAGAATTTACAGCATAACACACACGCATCCTGTCACACACAACACACACCAAATTAGAGCAAAAACCTCACCCTCTGCAGTTGGATGCCGGGCGATGCTGTCGCGAAGTAGACATCTTCTATAAACCAGACTCTGGCAGGATTGGTAGGTTAGAAAGCACCTATAAGGGGGGCAGAGCAGGAACAGAGTCACTCCTATTGGCATGTGTTTAATACGCCCTGCCTCTCAATAACATATTTTCAAAGTGTGGCTTGCAGAGCCCCCCCCCAAAATTAAAAGGCAGAAAATATTTTAAATGGACGCTCAGAAGCAAACGTGCATCACAGCTAATTGACAGCAATTGGGCTGTGCAAAACTAGAATTTCAGTATTCCCTGACTCCAGAACAGGAAAACCAGATGTAAAAATTTAGTTGTGGATGCAGAAATTAGCCTTCCCTCCGGCTCCCCCCTTTCTCATCTAGAACCTCATTTTTAAGTTTTAAAAACAGGAGTAGAATAGAATAGAATCTTTATTGGCCAAGTGTGATTGGACACACAAGGAATTTGTCTCCGGTGCATATGCTCTCAATTATTTTATAAAATACATTTGTCAAAGAATCATAAGGTACAGCACTTAATGATTGTCATATAGGTCTAGTAAGCAATCAGGAAACAATCAATAGTAATAAAAACATAAAATGTAAAATCATAAAATAAAATGAAATGTCAGCTGGGCTATAGCATTGGTGAAAGAACTGGCACTCAGATGTTATGGACTACAATTCCCATATTTCACCAGCATGGCCAATTGGCCCATGCAGGCAGGAAAACTGATATCCACTATCCTAGATAAAATTATCATCACTGGAGCTATAGTCATACAGTCATAATTAAGGAGGAGATGGGTAGTATGGAATGATAGAAAAAAGTAGTGCAGTAATTATATAATAAATATATAATAAATAGTTTGACATTATCGAGGGAATTATTTGTTTAACAGAGTGATGGCATTCGGGAAAAAACTGTTCTTATGTCTAGTTGTCTTGGTGTGCAGTGCTCTGTAGCGACGTTTAGAGGGTAAGAGTTGAAAGCAGTATTTAGAGTATTAGGGCGAATAGAAGTCTTTATTGGCCAAAGTGTGATTGGACACACAATTGTCTCGATTGCATATGCTCAGTGTACATAAAAGAAAAATACATTTGTCAAGAATCATAAGGTACAGCACTTAATGATTGTCATATAGGTCTAGTAAGCAATCAGGAAACAATCAATAGTAATAAAAACATAAAATGTAAAATCATAAAATAAAATGAAATGTCAGCACAGGCTATAGCGGTGGTGGCGAACAGCACTCCAGATGTTATGGACTACAATTCCCATCAGCCTGCCAGCATGGCCAATTATTACGTAGGCAGAACTGATGAGAATATAATCCACCTGGAAAATACTGAATATAGTCATACGATCATAATTAGAGGAGGAGATGGGTAATAGGAATGATGAAAAAAAGTAGTGCAGTAATTATATAATAAATATATAATAAATAGTTTGACATTATCGAGGGAATTATTTGTTTAACAGAGTGATGGCATTCGGGAAAAAACTGTTCTTATGTCTAGTTGTCTTGGTGTGCAGTGCTCTGTAGCGACGTTTAGAGGGTAAGAGTTGAAACGAGTATTTAGAGTATTTAAAGTTGTGGCCAATGCCTGATTTAAGACTCCAGATGACCCGCAAATAGTATTGCCACTGGTTGTGGTGGGTTTTCCGGGCTGTGTGGCCGTGGTCTGGTAGATCTTGTTCCTAATGTTTTGTCTGCATCTGTGCCTGGCATCTTCAGAGGTATATCACAGAGAGAAGTCTGTTTCACACTGTGTCTAGTGAGAAGGGAAAGTTTAGTGGGATATATTGTCCAAGTCCCAGAGTGGAGAATTAATCAGTAAGTGTTTGGGTGGAACTTGCTATGCAAAGGTGTGGTTGAGTGCATTGTATTGTGGGTGGGGTTATCAGTCCATTTTTCAAGTACTGATAGCCAAGATTTGTTAATTTTCAGAGTCTTGTTGAAGTTGTCTTGGTGTTTGTGAATTTCAATGGCCTCCCTGTGCAGTCTGACATAGTAACCTTCCGAATTGTCCAGAATTTCAGTGATCTCAAATAAAATGTTATGCCGTGTTTTGTTTAACACGTTCTGCAACTGCAGATTTTTCAGGATGGCGAAGCCGACAGTGTCTTTCGTACTCCTTAATATGAGTCTGAATGCTGCGTTTTGTGGTTCCTTATGTAGACCTTTCCACAGCTGCAGGGTATGCGATAGACTTCTGCAGAAGTGAGGGGGGTCTCTCTTATCCTTTGCTGAGCATAGCATCTGCTGTATTTTCCTGGTAGGTTTGAAGATGGTTTGTAGGTTAGGCTTTTTCATCAGTTTCCCTATTTGATCTGTGATTCCCTTGATGTATGGTAGAAATATTTTTCCTGTGGCGGGCTGTTTCTCCTCAGTCCTCCGGATTTCTCTCGGTCTGAAAGCTCTTCTGAGTATTGCCACTGGTTCACAGAGAGGCTTCAGTTACCTATTAATGCTGTCTTGGGATGGAACTTCAACACATTTTGGCAAATCCCCCTCCCCCCCCAAATACTGGCTGTTGTGATTTTTCTGGACTGCGTGGCTGTGGTCTGGTAGTTTTACCTCCTATCATTTTGTTTGCGCCTATGGATGGGATCTTCAGAGACACTTAAACAGCAAGGCAGGTTTTTCTCTGAAAGAAATGCATCTTACGGTGATAATTTACGGCTCTGGCCCCTACCTGGTGGAACAGGCTTCCAGGTGAGATCAGGGCCCTGCGGGACTTACAAAGTCTCTGAAGATCCCATCCATAGGCACAAACAAAATGATAGGAGGTAAAAACTACCAGACCACAGACACACAGGGCCCTGCGGGACTTACAAAGTTTCCGCAGGGCCTGTAAAACGGACCTGTTCCGCCAGGCGTTTGGCCAGCCGGGATGATGTCAACTCCGCCATAAGAATATCTGGCCTCCCGTGGGTACATAAAGGGGGAAGGAGGGGTTGCTTAGTATTTTATAGTATAGTACAGCCATCTATAGTTAGTATTTTATATATCTTATTGTAAATTATGTATTTGATGTTTTAAATTGTTTTTAGTGTTGATGGACACCGCCCTGAGCCTTTGGGGAGGGCGGTATATAAATATAAATAATAAATAAATAATAAAATAAATAATCTTCTGAAGATGCCAGCCGTAGATGCAGGTGAAATGTTAGCAGCTAAAACTACCAGACTTGGCCCACAACAGCCAGTTGATTCTGGCTGTGAAACCCTCCCACAATACTATATAAAAAAATCAGATTATTATTTTAATATGCAAAGTACAGTCAACGTAATACAGATTATTTCTTTGAAATACAACTAAAACTACTAAAGAAACTGATCCAATTTATGGTTTCATCAAGC
Organism: Sphaerodactylus townsendi; assembly: GCF_021028975.2. NCBI lineage: Eukaryota > Metazoa > Chordata > Lepidosauria > Squamata > Sphaerodactylidae > Sphaerodactylus > Sphaerodactylus townsendi. The sequence continues at coordinate 49,005,974 of NC_059436.1, read as the reverse complement.
AGAAGCGACAGACCCTCCATTTTGCTTAAGCGCAGCAGGCAATGGATTCATAGAGCTGAACACCTCCCCAGTGCCTGGAGTTGGACAGGTGTGTTCCCCCTAAAGTAATTCTATCTATTTCGTTTATACCTTGCCTTTCAGGTCAGCAGGTCCCAAAAAGAAACACTAGGTCAAATTTCACTACACTATATATAGAGAAGAAGAAGAAGAAGAAAGAAGAAGAAGAAGAAAGAAGAGAAAGAAGAGAGGAAGAAGAGGGAAGAGGAGAAGAGGAAGAGAGGAAGAAAGAGGAAGAAGAGGGAAGAGGAAGAGGAAGAAGAAAGGGGAAGAGAAAGAGGAAGAGGAAGAAGAAGAAGAAGAAGAAGAAGAAGAAGAAGAAGAAGAAGAAGCAGAAGAGGAAGAAGAAGAAAGAAGAAAGAAGAAAGAAGAAGAAGAAGAAGAAGAAGAAGAAGAAAGAAGAGGAAGGAGGAAGGAGGGAAGAGGGAAAGGAAGAAGAAGAAGAAGAAGAAGAAGAGGAAGAGGAAGAAGAAGAAGAAGAAGAAGGAAGAGGAAGAAGAAGGAGAGAAGAAGAGAAGAAGAGGGGAGGAGAGAAGAAGAGAAGAAGAGGAAGAGGAGAGAGGAAGAGGAAGAGAGGAGAAGAAGAAAGAAGAAGGAAGAAAGAAGAAGAGGGAAGAAGAGGAGAAGAAGAGGGAAGAAGAGGGAAGAAGAGAAGAGGGAGAAGAAGAGGAAAGAAGAGGAAGAGGAAGAAGGAGGGAAGAGGAAAGAGGAAGAGGAAGAAGAGGAGGAGGAGGAGGAAGAGAGGAAGAAGAGGAGAGAAGAGGAGGGAGGGAGGAGGAGGAGGCTGATTTAGGATTTATATCCTCCCTTTCTCTCCTGCAGGAGACTCAAAGGGGCTTACAATCTCCTTGCCCTTCCCCCCTCCCAACAAACACCCTGTGAGGTGGGTGGGTCTGAGAGAGCTCCGAGAAGCTGTGACTAGCCCAAGGTCACCCAGCTGGCGTGTGTGGGAGTGCGCAGGCTAATCTGAATTCCCCAGAGAAGCCTCCACAGCTCAGGTGGCAGAGCGGGGAATCAAACCCGGTTCCTCCAGATTAGATACACGAGCTCTTAACCTCCTACGCCACTGCTGCTCCAATTAATGTATTTTAAATGCAACCCCCAGTAAAATCCTACTAGGACAGAATTCTAACCACAACAACCAGTGTGTGAAATTTGATTAGGCCATCTTCATATCACCCTGGCTGATAACTGCTGATATTTAATGCAGACTTGTCTCTCCTCCCCCTGGGACATCCAAAGAGAGGAAACGTTTGGATGCCTTCTGTGTATGTCGGAGAGAGAAAGGGCACAGGTCACTGCCAGTCAGGCGCTCCGGCACACAGCCGCTCAAAACCAAACTGCTTGTAGAGATTTTTAATACGTTTGCCTATAAAACAAGCCATCCGCTCCAGCATTTCCAAGCTTGGGAGGCACCTGATTTTCCTACGCAGGAATCACGCACAACACGATTTTTTTCCTTTACTCCCCTCGCTGTTCAAAAATACATTTCGCTGCCGCTGCTGCTGAAGACGCCCTCCCCTCTTCTAAGTCAGAGAAAGGCACCTGAGCCAAACGTGGCTTACCTGAGCCAAATGTGTCCGTTGGAGCAAACTGCCTGCTTGCGATCTGTGAATGGCAGGATCTCTTTGCACAAGCTGCAGTGCTCCGGGAAAGTCTGTTTGTTCATTTTCTTTAAAATATGCCCAATCAGCACCTGGGAACACACGGCAGAAGTCAGCATCGCGTTTATAGGAAGAGACAGCTGCCTGCTGAAAGGCAGAGAAATCTCACAGGAGACCCCGGGGGGGGGGGGGGGGGGGTGAAGAACACAAGATGCAAAAGCCCAAACCTGCTTAAAACCGAATACAACGGAATGAAAAAGCAAAGCAGGCATCTAGGGCTTGCAAAAGCCAGCACGAGTGACTCCTCCGTGTGCCACTCAACGTAGACTGTGGAACTTAATTGCCCTAACTCACAAAGAACTGATGGCTGAAGGAAACCTGAAAGAGAAAAGCTTTGTCTCAAAGCACTTGTTACCACTCAGAAAACATGATAAAAATATTTTTGAACACTCTTTCGTGTGTCAAGTGTGTTTCAAGTCTCAGCTACTTTAGACATCTGTAGGGGGGGAAAAATACAGGATTTTGGCAACTGCGCAACATATTCGATGCGGAGCCTGTGTTTATCTAGTCCAGTGATGGCGAACCTTTTTGAGACCGAGGGCCCAAATTGCAACCCAAACCCCACTTATTTATCACAGAGTGCCAACCCGACAATTTAACCTGAATGCTGAGGTTTTAGTTTAGAAAAAAAACAGTTGGCTCCCTCTTCCTCTGCCCCTCCCGCTCGAGCAGGGGCCAGCCTACTCTAGCCTCCAGCAAGTCCCGCGCGCACCGCTCTGTGCTTCTCTAGCATCTCTGCCTCCTCTGTGCCCCTCCCCTCGGGCAGCAGCCACCCGGAGCACAGGCACCAGGCCCGAGTCCTCCCTGCTCACCGCGGTACGCGCACGTTGTGCTCAGTGGCCCAGGTCAGTCTAGATGTGTGTGTGGGGTGTGTGTGTGTGATTTTCCACCCCCCCCCCCACATGATGAACTCTGTGTGCGCGTGCCCACAGAAAGGACTCCGAATGCCACCTCTGGCACCCGTGCCATAGGTTCGCCATCACTGATCTAGCCCTATCAGTGGACATGGTGCTTTGAGGAGCAGCATCAGCATACACACCCAAAGGTATCTGCCCCAAGGAAAGTACAGTCTACATATCAACAGGAAGAAGAGCCTTTCCAGGAAATATTCAGAGGCAGAAGACAATGACTGGACAGTGATAGAACTGAATGACAATTCTCTCAGGCCAGAACAAACCAGCAAAAATTCAACATCTGACTGGCAGGGGGAAGCAGGTGGAAAACTGGAGTTACTTCCTCATTGCCACACAATCTCTTCCAATCTAGGAAGGGCTAGAACAGTGATGGCGAACCTTTTCGAGACCGAGTGCCCAAATTGCAACCCAAAACCCACTTATTTATTGCAAAGTGCCAACATGGCAATTTAACCTGAATACAGAGGTTTTAGTTTAGAAAAAACATTTCGAGGTGTGCGTTACTCGGGAGTAAGCTTGGTGGTAGTCAGTGGCTTTGCTTTGAAGCAACCGTGCAACTCTTCCAACGGGTGAATCACGACCCTAGAAGGGTTTACTCAGAAGCAAGTCCCATTGCCAGGAACCGAGCTTACTCCCAGGTAAAGGATCGCACTTTAGTTCTTCGCATGAAAATAAGTGAGGTTTAACAGTGTTTAACAGGATTACCTACACTGATTCCCCAAAACTAGGTGTTAGGTTTAATGCTAATAATCGAGCCCAGCAGCCCAGGCCAGCCTAGATGTGGGGGGGGGGGGGGCGACTCTGTTTGAGAGTGCCCACAGAGAGGGCTCTGAGTGCCACCTCTGGCACCCGTGCCATAGGTTCGCCATCACTGGGCTAGAAGGTCTGAAGCTTAATCCCCGACATGAGCGGTTAAAGGATCTCACAGAACAGGGGCTGGGAAAGACCTCCTCCAGCCTTAAATCCAAGCGCGCCGCTGCCGGTCCAAACCGACAGCGGTGAACGTCAGCTTAGGAAAAAGGCAGTTTCCTGCATTAAAACAACTCGTGCTCTCTGGGGGCACCAGATTACCATCAACCCTTGCTCCTCTGAGTGCTGGAATGACAGGGGACCATATGCAAGATGCACACATTTACTTAGTGAATAAAGTCACAAGGGCTGGTTGGAGCAGGGGGGCATCAAGAGGTTCCTCCAGTTGTTTAGGCAATGCTCTTACAGCTATTCCAGACTGAGCTCCCATTTTTACCCCAGTTTACAATATACCTTACTTTTAATTATTAATCTATATATTATAGCAAACATGATATACTTATATACCTCACTAGCTCAGCCTCCTCTCTCTTCTTCCTTCTCCATCTCTTTGTCCCTCTTTTGCCTTTCCTCTCCCACAGACCGTCGTGCCGTGGCTGTGGGCCACCACATGCTCTTCAGTATCCTTGCAAAGGACACTTTTAACATTCCTTGGGACAGAAACGTCTATTGTTGCTTACACTATCAATTCTATTTTATTGGTTGTGGTAGGTTTTCCAGGCTGTGTGGCCGTGGTCTGGTAGAACTTGTTCCTAATGTTTTAGTGGACTATATATACCCCACTAAAACATTCCCTTCTCACTGGACACAGTGTGTAACAGACTTCCCTCTGTGATACACTTCTGCACAGATGCAGGCGAAATGTTACGAACAAGATCTACCAGACCACGGCCACACAGCCTGGAAAAGCCACCACAACCAGTTGAATCTGGCCGCGAAAGCCTTCGACAATCTATTTTATTGACTGCAAAATTATTTTTAAAAATGAGCCATAGCGCACACATTAAAATTATGCAACTATATATCCTTTTTTTAAAAAAAGTAAAAGTAGTTCCCTGTACAAGTACCAGGTCATTACTGATCTACGGGATGACCTCACAACATGACGTTTACCAGGCAATGTTTACAGATTAGTTTGCCGCTACCTTTCCCGGTCATTTACCTTTTACCCCCAGCAAGCTGGTTCTCCCTTTAGCAACCCCAGAAAGATGGAAGGCTAAGTCAATCTTAAGACAGCTATCTGAAATCAACTTCCATTCAAATCAGAGCTTTCCATTGTGAGCAGAGCTTACTGCAGCCTACCACTTGGCACCAAAGAGTTCCTAGACCAGTGATGGCGAACCTTTTCGAGACCGAGTGCCCAAATCGCAAAGTGCCAACACGGCAATTTAACCTGAATACTGAGGTTTCAGTTTAGAAAAAACGGTTGGCTCTGAGGCGTGTGTTACTCGGGAGTAAGCTTGGTGGTAGTCGGTGGCTTTGCTTTGAAGCAACCGTGCTTCCAGTGGGTGAATCACGACCCTAGGAGGGTTTGCTCAGAAGCAAGCCCCATTGCCAGCAACTGAGCTTACTCCCAGGTAAAGGATCACACTTTAGTTCTTTGCATGAACATCAGCGGGGTTTAACAGTGCTTAACAGGGTTACCTACACTGCTTCCCCAAAACTAGGTCTTAGGCTTGATGCTAATTATTGAGCCCAACCTCGGTGTGTGTGTGTGTGGGGGGGGGACTCTATTTGTGCGTGCCCACAGAGAGGGCTCCGAGTGCCACCACTGTCCTATATACATCCTTTTTAGCGTTCCATATTCTGAGGTCTTGCAACATCTAGTACAGGGGTCTTCAAACTATGGCCCTCCAGATGTTCATGGACTACAATTCCCATCAGCCCCTGCCAGCATGGCCAAGTGGTAGGGCTCATGGGAATTGTAGTCTATGAACATCTGGAGGGCCATAGTTTGAAGACCTCTGATCTAGTATCTTAGCTCACCCATGGGCTGACTATGGATGCTTGTAGGTCTCCCGTGGTATTCCAAACTAGGAAGCAGCGGCAAAGGCAGTTCTGTGCTCTTAGAACAGTTCCTTCTCTGGCCTAGACCTTGGACAATAAACATTCTCCATCCTGGTACAAGGCACCTTCCTTCTTGACCAACTTCTGCTCCCCACATTTTCAGAAACAACACGCTCTAGCTCTACTCCCTAAAGGTCTTGATGTTTGGAGGCACTTACCCGTGCTGTTCTGTCATCATAGCTTTCATCGGACATTAAGAAGTCACAGATCCCCCTCGTGGGAATGCTGGTGTTCTCCGTAATCCATGTGTGTAGGTAGACTTCCCCCAGAACCCGCTTCATGTGTTCCCTTGTCAAATGCATTTCCACAGCTTCGATCTGAGCCTGGATTTCAAGAAGCTTTTCTTCCATTGGCTCTCGCCCTCCGACGTCGCTCGAGTGGGCAAGCGAGTCGTCGGCTGTGTCGTCCCCGTCCTCTCCTTTGCTCAAGTCGCTTGGCTTTTGCTTGCCGCTCTTTGAGGTTCCCTCGTCTTGCGGGTGCTCTTCAACACCGCTAGTCCCGGGGGAATGCACAATTAAAACCTTGGTGTCCTCATGCGTCGGTTTCCACAAGGCCTCAGAGGGCGTCTTCTGCAGGGACTGATACAAAATCCTCAAGAGGAACAACTTGAAGCGCCAAAAATAAGTAGACCCAAAGCTTTCGATCTTTTTGTCCAGGGCTTCTTGTAGGAACCGCGGGACGTGCTTATCCTTCAAGATCTTCCAGCGGACCAGATCCGTCAGGTCAACCTGCCTGAAAAGGTTTTGGACCGAAGATTCCAACAGCTGAGCTGCCACCTCCTCAAACGTCTTAAGAGTTACAAACTGGACCTGGTAGGTCTTGGTGATCGGGTGGAGGCCGTTGGTCATGCCTTCAGTGGTAATGACTGCCAGGTAAGCCCCACACGGGCTCACTGCAATCCCGTGAGTCCGCACAGAGCCCAACACTTCCGACAACTTTATCACCTGGTGTTCGAACTTTAATGCCACGTCTGTGAAGATAGGAATCAGCTGCCTCACCTTCCCATCAACAGAGCACGTATAAACAGTGCCGTTTTGTTTGTCTACAGCCATGGACACGATCGGCAAAGAGTGGAGCCCCGTCACGTGAGAGTTATGGACATTCAGGCCTGCTTTAGATATCAAGAGAAGACACCAGAAAATGTAACACCCCCTTGCAGCCACCACTAAACTACAGCTACATTTCTGATAAGGGTGATACAGAGGAATGCTCTTGATACTGTGGACCGGCAACTGGTCCATCTCTTGCCACAGAACCACCGGCTGCCTCAGCGTGAAGTAGCCTTTGACCGCTTTCAGGTTGACAGGGAGGATTTTCACCGGCCCAAAGGCACTCCCCACAATGATCCCACTCATCTTTCGGTTGTTGTGCTCATATTCCCACCACGACAAGACGCTGGGGGAATTGATCCCCGACTCGATGGTGTTGCAAGAAGTGATGGACTCCTTGCCCGTGAAAGGGAGCTGGAACTGCCAGATGGCGATGTTGCCGTTCTCGAAGATGACCGCCAGCAGCACGCTGCCCACATCACGGCATTCGTTGTTGTGCTTCACCTGCTGGGTGGTGCAGATGCCGGACCACTCCATGCGCACGGGGGTCTGCATGCTGTGCCTCCTCTGGAATTCAGAGAAGTCTCCTAAGTCTCCCCGGTGGGCTTCGCCCTTACAAAGCTTGTAACTGTTCTCGTACAGGCGCTCCCCGTAAAGCTCAGTCAAGTCAACCAGCTGCACCCACTGCAGTCTGTTCAGGTTCGCGTGAATGGTCAGTCTGTTGTCCATAGTTAAAGCCGCCAGCAGGCACCTGCCGTTGGCGTCACAGCCCAGCGGAGACCAGGTGGAGTATTTGAAGCCCCGCAGAGAAGGCAGCAACTTCCCTTCGGGGTTGAACACCCTGTCTAACATGAAGGTCTGGCTTACTGCCGGATCTTTAGAATTTGCAAACTTTTCCTTACATTCAGCTACTTCTTTTTTGGAACCAACCTGAAAAAGAAATGGCAAATTAAGTAGACGCACACAAACACGTACAAATGTTGTTATTGTTATTATCATTGTTATGATTATGCCTTAACCTTAATGATGAGTTCATACACTTTGGATTTCTGGAGCTCATTTCCGCAGATTCCAGGGCACATACTTGGTGAAAGTTCAGGCGGCAAATCTCTTCTTTTGCAACCGGGCTTTCTGTGGCTTTGCTCCAGCAGCTCTTCTAAAGCAGGTCTTCATCAATTTTCTTTGGCTTTAAGAACCAGACACGTTTCCGCCTTCAGAGTCCCATATTTTAAATTATTACGTTTTCCGATTATTACTTCCACAAAACCTAATTTTGACCTCATCACAGTTTCTTGTAATTTTATTAAAGCCATTACAAAAGTGTTGTATGTAAATAAAGACAGACAGCCATGGTTGCTGTTACTACAACAACAACAAAACCCTAATGCTAGGAGGTTGGCTATGGTGGCAGGGGCTGATGGGAATTGTAGTCCATGAACATCCGGAGAGCCGCAGGTTGCAGACCCCTGGGCTAGCCTTACTCCTTCCCTATTTCTGATAATTCCATTATAAGCCCCAATTTAACTGTATATTGGAGCCAGTGTAGAAAGCAACTGCTTAAAAATGTACTTATCCAGCACAACTCACAGAATGGTATGAATGTAACAGATAACAAGCAACGACAACAACATAGTCTGTTGCGAAGTGATATATAAGCCGTCTGCTTTTCACTGAGGCCCCTTCCGCACATGCAAAATAATGCGTTTTCAAACCACTTTCACAACTGTTTGCAAGTGGATTTTGCCATTCCGCACAGCTTCAAAGAGCACTGAAAGCAGTTTGAAAGTGCATTATTCTGCATGTGCGGAATGAGCCTTAGAGACGCTGCGACAAAACCATTTCCAAAAGTGCTAGGTGTCACAATGAAAAGCACCTGGGATCTGTCGAGCCCTGTTCTAAATGAGCTCCGCAGACCTCAACACAATGGTTTTCCAACTCCAGAGGAGAGGTCTCAGTCACGGCCAAGGGCCCCTCCAACCCACCGCCAGCAGAGGGTCGTGTGGGGAATCGCCTCTTGCACCACACACATCTCCAATGCCCTCTGTTTCTTTCCTCTATCCATGCTAGACTATGAGCCTCTCCATCACCCTCGCTTTCAAAGGGCCTTGCTGTTATCATCTGTCATTCACGTCTAAAGTCTCCTCCTTTGGGGATTGCAGAACCTTCACTAGATGGGTCTCCTCAGTCCTACAAGGCTCCTTCTGCTGCCATGAACTCTAGTGCAACTTCATTAACCAAAAGTTTTCAGTAAGTACACCACCTATTTACTGATGGTAGATATGCCATCACATTTATACTCCTTGCAGCAATGATGCTTCACCTACAGCTATTAAGCACACAAGAACAGGGGAAGGGGAGTCACTGAAAACCTCACAGAGCACCACACAAAGGCTGACTGCATACGGATGTCAAATGGCTCCCTCTTATATCAGCTGTAGCTGGCTATGTCAAAGCAGAACCAGCTGGCATGGAACAATCTTCAATGCGCTTCCTCATGCATCCCCTTCGTCCGCCTGTGCTTGGCAGTCCTCGTCTCGTGCTTTGATCTGTCTCCCTCGCTCATCCTGGTCTCTCTAGGACTGCTACCTTTTCCCTGCCCCTGTGCCTTTAAACAGCAGCCTGACCAACAGTTTCTTTTTCCGGCTGTGAAGAAGAAGAAGAAGAAGAAGAGTTTGGATTTATATCCCCCCCTTTCTCTCCTGCAGGAGACTCAAAGGGGCTGACAATCTCCTTGCCCTTCCCCCTCACAATGACCACCCTGTGAGGTGGGTGGGGCTGAGAGAGCTCCGAGAAGCTGTGACTAGCCCAAGGTCACCCAGCTGGCGTGTGTGGGAGTGTACAGGCTAATCTGAATTCCCCAAATAAGCCTCCGCAGCTCAGGCGGCAGAGCTGGGAATCAAACCCAGTTCCTCCAGATTAGATACGCGAGCTCTTAACCTCCTACGCCGCTGCTGCTCCTAGAGAAGAGAAAGACAATCAGATGCTCCGTACATGCTCAGTCAGTGTATGCCAGGCTCCTGCTAAAGGCACAGTATGAGAGCTGGCAAACCTATCCCCAGGATAATAAATTCCTAATGGTATTCTTCTTTCCTGGCTAGATTCTTATGCCACTAACATCTGCATAACGAAAGGGTAAGAAGCAATATTTCCCCAGCTTGCAGAACTGAGCAGCAGGGGGTGGGGGAGCTAGTATCGCATGGTGGATGAACTGAGCTGGGATGTCCCGAGTTCAAATCTAAGCCACAAATTTACCTGACGGCCTCTGTCAAGTCACTATTCTCTCAGCCTCACTCAGTCCTCCTCAACCGCAACACGAAGACAACGGCTTGGACCCTCAGGTATTTCTGTGGATGGAAGAAATTCCTATTTGAGGATCGTAACTCCCCCTTGCACAACCACGTATTGCTCCTGGAGTTAAGAGGGCCCTCCAAAAATGCAGGGATGGAAAGATCTGCAAGAGGACGAAGAGGGGGGTTGGGGTGCTGTGTGGTTTCCGGGCTGTATGGCCGTGTTCTAGCAGCATTCTCTCCTGACGTTTTGCCTGCATCTGTGGCTGGCATCTTCAGAGGATCTGAAGAGGGGGGTTGTCGAAAAACCATTCTCTTCCCTCCACAGAAATCATCCGTGGGATCTAAATCGTCCGTCCACCATAAGACTTAACACGCACGACATTTTGAATCTGGCGGGAGCTGATGGGAAATCTGAGTCCATGATCCTCTGCAGGGCCACAGTTGGCCAGCTCTTCCCTACCCTATCCCGCTCAACTGGTGAAGCTCATACACAGAAAGGCAGCTCACCAGAAGGGGCCGCCATGCCCCTACCTAGGACCACCAGCATTCAGACGCCGCCGCCTTATCCGAGGACCCGCCCCCCTCCCCATCCCGGGCTCCTCGCCCCTCGTGGGTCCCTCGCACCCCCAGGACACCCTGCCCCACCTTGAGATGGCAGGCGGCGGCGGCGGCGGGCACGGCCGTGCGGTGGATGACCAGGTCGGCGTTGGCGCTGTTGACGTCGCTGAGCTGCTCGAGGACGGCGATGCTGCGGGCCGTGCTCACCGACACGCGGTGGTCCTCCGACCAGGCCAGCGGCTCCAGGCCGCTCACGCCGTGTTGCAGCCGCACCGCCGGGTCGCGCCGCTGCGCTGTCAAGCGGAAGCCGGCGCTGCTGCCTCCCCCCACGCCGCCGCCGCCGCCACTGCTGCTGGGCCCCGCCTCGGCTGGGGACTCCGGCTCCTCGCCTTCCTCGTCGTCACCCTCCGGGGCCGCCGAGGGGAGCGGCGGACTGGCCACTGGGCCCACCGCCGGGCTCCCTTCAGCAGCAGCGGCCGCCATCTTGCCGCCGCCGCCGCCACTCTCGCGCGCATGGCGCATGCGCTGCGACCGCGCCGCTGTGTGAAAGGACCTCCACTGGGCTGAGGAGAGGTGGCTAACTCAATGCCTGAGCACCCGTGCAAAGTGCTCCAGTTCGGGAGCGCTGTTCTGTTCTCCCAGCTTCGCGCGACAAGGCTCGTAGTGGAGTAGAGGATCCACTCTTGGCTGTCCTGGTTTTGTAGATATGCCAGGATCCTTTTGTAAAAAAACGCTTTTGCTGGAGGTGGTCTGGTGTTTGGATCTGGCTGGAGCAGCAAGCGCTGAGATTTCTTTCTTTCTGTTTAATTGACTTTTGATCTCAGATCGCCAGATCTCTATAGCTGCTGCACGTGCCATTTGACAAAGTTCGTTTATTTGTTTTGAAACGTTGTATGGCTGCTTGCTTTCCTGTTGAGCACTTCAGGAACCCAAGGTCCTAACCATAGTGTAAAAATAATTCGACAATACAAACATTAGAACTCTGTACACACACGCGCACACACTTTAATAACCTTATTCCGTCACCAGCAGGGTATTCCCCCTTTGCACATATGTGTGTGTGTGTGTGTGTGTGTGTGTGTGAACCTTATTCCCCCACCAGCAGGGTATTCCCCCTTTGCCCAGCCTCCAGCTGCTCCAAAAATTCTCAAATAGCTCTGATTTGCAGCTCTCCTAAGGTATGTGAGGTGGCTACTTGAGCCCAGACTGTTGCAGAATGTGCTACAGACAAGAGGGGGTACTGACAATAGACGTTGCTGAGAAGAATGAAACTGCCACACAGGAACGGGAAAGGAGAGACAGTCCTTCAAGTATATGGATGCCAGGTCATGAAGGGCTTTAAAGATGACTGAGACTTTGAAGTGGAGCGTTTGTGTTTGTGGGAGTGAGGAGGTTGGACTCGCCCTAAATCCCCTTTTAACTGTCTGAGCTGTCCATTTCAGCACCTTTCCTCGTTGGCGCCATGACCTAAGTCTCATGGGTAGGTTTACTACAAGAGGTGAGGTTTTCAAAGCTTTAATTGATTATATATACCAAAGCTCAGAAATTTGGGAATGATCTTCACACAAGTGGAATAACGCAGGAGCCCAATTGTGCATTTCAGCAATGATCTTTATATTTTAAAGTTTGTCATGGGGTTTCCGGAGAAAATGCCTGTTTGAACAGATGAGCTTTCGGGAGTTCTCTGTCACATATTACTGAAAGGAGCGATTGCTGGGCAATTGCTGGCACTAGGGCAGACAGGATCTGCTCTTAGACTCTCCAACAACTTCTGGAGACTTTAATTCAACTGGTGAACTGGTTTGGGTCTTTCTTTTTGACCCACTAGCTCTGATGCATGCCAGGATAAGTGGATGATGATGAGGAGTAGTTTGGATTTATATCCCCCCTTTCTCTCCTGCAGGAGACTCAAAGGGGCTGACAATCTCCTTGCCCCTCCCCCCTCACAACAAACACCCTGTGAGGTAGGTGGGGCTGAGAGAGCTCTGAGAAGCTGTGACTAGCCCAAGGTCACCCAGCTGGTGTGTGTGGGAGTGCACAGGCTAATCTGAATTCCCCAGATAAGCCTCCACAGCTCAGGCGGCAGAGCGGAGAATCAAACCCGGTTCCTCCAGATTAGATATACGAGCTCTTAACCTCCTACGCCACTGCTGCTCCTTTATAGAAACCTTTATATCCCACTAACATCCCTCCCAAAACCCTGCCCCCAAATCTCCAGAGACTTCCCCAGTCCCAAGCTGGCAACGCTGTTAAACGATAATACAACACTCGTTTGGGGGCGGATTCAGGATAAGGCTTCTTCATTTGTGTCAGGCATCTGCTTAGACATCTTTGTTTGGGGTCCTTCCACTGCCACTTTCGCACGTGGGTGCTGCTGGAGCGCCTGTTCAGGGCAAGCCCACGCCGGGTTGGGGCCGGTGTGTCGGGACTCTCTGCACGGATCGCGGCGGTCCTACGCAGAAGGGTGGCTTTTGGGAGACGCTCCCTCGGAAGCCAGCCATGTTGGCCGATGAAGGGCTGCTGATCAACGTGCGCACTTTTCCTCCTCCCGCCTCTGCGGGGCGAAGGGGATCCTCAGAGCCTCAGAAGCGCAAGGGAAGAAAGCAGGTATCCGCATTGCATCCGGAAGAGAGAAAAGAGGGCTTTGGGGTGGTGGTAATTGGGGTTTTTATGAGAACCAGGAACCAGTTTAGCTTGACTTTGGGGCGGGCAAATTTGAGTTCTTTACGGATTCCTCATCCAAAAAACTTTTGAAACCAGGACATTAGTGTCAGAGGATATTTTTTTACCAATCAGAGCTGTATTTCACTTCCATCAAGCAACTGGTAATGGCTCTGAACTTCCATGGCACATATAGGGCCTGGTATAGGGACAGCTTAGGTTGAAATGAGGGGTGTGAAATGCCTCTCCCTAAGAACATAAGAACAAGCCAGCTGGATCAGACCAGAGTCCATCTAGTCCAGCTCTCTGCTATTCGCAGTGGCCCACCAGGTGCCTTTGGGAGCTCACATGCAGGAGGTGAAAGCAATGGCCTTCTGCGGCTGTTGCTCCCGATCACCTGGACTGTTAAGGCATTTGCAATCTCAGATCAAGGAGGATCAAGATTGGTAGCCATAAATCGACTTCTCCTCCATAAATTTGTCCAAGCCCCCTTTTAAAGCAGTCCAGGTTCAGTGGCCATCCCCTGCCTCCTGTGGCAGCATATTCCAAACACCAATCACACGTTGCGTGAAGAAGTGTTTCCTTTTATTAGTCCTAATTCTTCCCCCCAGCATTTTCAATGGATGCCCCCTGGTTCTAGTATTGTGAGAAAGAGAGAAAAAAGTCTTTCTGTCAACATTTTCTACCCCATGCATAATTTTATAGACTTCAATCATATCCCCCCCTCAGACGTCTCCTCTCCAAACTAAAGAGTCCCAAACACTGCAGCCTCTCCTCATAAGGAAGGTGCTCCAGTCCCTCAATCATCCTTGTTGCCCTTCTCTGAACTTTTTCTATCTCTTCAATATCCTTTTTGAGATGTGGCGACCAGAACTGAACACAGTACTCCAAGTGCGGTCGCACCACTGCTTTATATAAGGGCATGACAATCTTTGCAATTTTATTATCAATTCCTTTCCTAATTATTCCCAGCATAGAGTTTGCCTGCATGGCTTTACTTGGAATTGGGCCAACAATGGAGGATATCTGGTTTAGAACAGGAATCTGAAAGGGGGCTTAGTTTCAGGTACACGTCCTTGTCACTGAATTCGTTCTTTCCCTTTTCTGCCCCTGAACATATCCATCAGGTTAAGGCTCTGAAGAGGAAATTGCAGTGGCCAGAGGAAGGTGTCCCCCGAAAGCAGAAGTCATGCTTGTCTTCACCCCAAGCCAAGAAACGGGCGATGAATCCTTCAAGGGGCATCAAGGGAGCAGGCCCACCAAAGCTTCCTCCCAAGAAGTCCTTGACTGAGGAGAAAGTCAGCAATGCAAGCAGCAGCAGGCCGTTGGTGAAGACTTCCTCTCTCTTCAGAAACAACCCTGAAATCCCAGACCTGCAGAGGTATTGTGAGAGACAGCCGTGTGAAAGCAGCCAGGCTCAAATCCCCTTTTGAATCAGGTGCAGAAGTTTAAGCTCCCTTCCCTTCACATGGATTGCAGACATGCCACTTTGTTACTGTAGTTCGGTGATCCCCAACATTTTTGAGCCTTCATGCCCCTTCAGAATTTTGACATGGTGTGGTGGGCTCAGCCGCAAAATGGCTGCCACAAGAGCGGGAGCCAACCAGAAAAGGACTGCCACAGCTCAACTTCAGACAGACAGAAATTATCCTTACGCTGCACAGTCCATCAAATCTCCAGTGGTCAACTGGAAACTTTTCTGGGCAAAAACTCCACCTGGCCCACCCACTTTCTACAGCACTTGGCAGCGCCAGGAAGGGTGTTGGTGGGGGCTGTAGCAATCACAGACACTATGGCCCCTTCCGCACACGCAAAATAACGCGTTTTCAAACCACTTTCACAACTGTTTGCAAGTGGATTTTGCTATTCCGCACAGCTTCAAAGAGCACTGAAAGCAGTTTGAAAGTGCATTATTCTGCATGTGCAGAATGAGCCTATGTTGTGGACCCATTTTCCAGCTGTTAGCTACTCCCAACCTCACCTCCCCTTTTCACTTCTGCAGAGGCAACTAGAAGGGCTACTTCAGTCCTGCTACGAGGGATGAATTTTGGCTTAAAGCTTCCAGCTGCTGATGCTTCTTGGTCACTAGCATCGGATTTTGAGATGTACAGGCAACCGTAGTGGGGTTGTGTCCAGCGTAGGGGGTGGAACAAGAGAAAGTGAGCAGTTTTTTTTCAGCATGAGGGCCACATCTGGATCTCTGCCTGCTTTTGAAGACTCCAAGGCAGGGACTGGCTCTTCACTTTTCTAGAACTATGACAGGTGTTTTTTTGGGGGGGGGTGTTTCTCAGCTGTGCCCCAGCCAAGATTGTTCTGTGGCTTGAAAACCACATGAAAAGCTCCTGTGGCCCAGATATTGTCTCCAGGGTGTGTTTTGCCCACCGGTAGACTTTATGATTGAACTGAGTATCTTCAGTTGCCCTTGGATGTATTTATTCGTGATAGTCACATTCCGCTTTTCAAACAGGGATCACAGAAATGGATAATAATGTTGTGTAAAAATAATCGGTGCCTGTATAGACATTAAATACCAAATTAAAATTAAGAAACGAACAAAAACCACTCTTAATCACAGGAGCAGCAGTGGCGTAGGAGGTTAAGAGCTCGTGTATCTAATCTGGAGGAACCGGGTTTGATTCTCCGCTCTGCCGCCTGAGCTGTGGAGGCTTATCTGGGGAATTCAGGTTAGCCTGTGCACTCCCACACACGCCAGCTGGGTGACCTTGGGCTAGTCACAGCTTCTCGGAGCTCTCTCAGCCCCCCCACCTCACAGGGTGTTTGTTGTGAGGGGGGAAGGGCAAGGAGATTGTCAGCCCCTTTGAGTCTCCTTGCAGGAGAGAAAGGGGGGATATAAATCCAAACTCTTCTTCTTCTTAATCTCCACCGAAAATTATTTGTGCTGGACATTTGGTACTGAGAGAGGAGAGGCTTCAGTGTGGATAAGATTCAGGTGCCTTCTGTAAATAGCCACAGTTTTGCTTCCGTTTGAAAAGTGAGCAGCCAAGGCACCATACGGGGTTTGGCAAGGAGAGAATCCCGAGATGGTTGGACTGTCACCCAAAAGGCCTTCTGCTCTGCTGAACCTCCAGCGGCAAAGGAGAGGCAGAAGGCTCTGACCTCAGAGGCTGGGCAGGCAAATGGGATTTCGGTCTCCCGTTGCTGTTTCCCAACTTCTGCTGAGGTCATTCCTTTTTCAGCAATTCACAATCACAATCACCTTTAGTGGCATTAGGTATGAGACAGTGGTTATACGCTATTATTAAAGTATTAAATTTAAAATCATGTGTTACATCTATGGATTTTGCTTTCCAACTTGACAGTTCATTAGTAGAAATATAAAATGGATTAAAAGGGTTCAGCCATTCAATTCAAAGACAGATTTGTAAAACAGATACCATTTGACTATATTTAAGATCCAACGCCAGGAAATATCTGGCACTTCCCGATTTAGTTCTATTTGCTAAAAGGATACCTCCACTCCTCAGGCTCTGGAGGATGACTAATTAAAACAACAGGATAATGAAATTTTCCTAATATTAAAATAAATAAATAAATAACATTGAGCCTTTACAGATGCATTTTATAATAACCCGAGGTGCTGTGGCTGAGGAATATTACTCCTTTATATATAGTTTATATTTGCATGATAACTGATTTCATTCAACTTTGCGTTCAGTATCTTTGGCTGGAAAATTATCCCATTGAATTTCAATGCAAAAAGTTCCATTCATAAAGTTACACATCTCTTAGGTACATGACCTTTAACAAGTAGCTGGCTAGCCTCCCAAGCATATCAGGATCATTACTAGTAATTTTACCATTGATATTTTGGACGGTTTTTTACCCCTTATCGATGGTTAAGGGCATTCTGGTCATGCCTTTGGACCCCATGTGAGAAGGGCTCTGTGGAAGGCTCATCAAACCTTGTTAAAAATACTTTATTGCCATGCAGAAGAGGGACTTCCCTGCCGTTCAGCTAGAATTTTCCTTCCTTGGTGTAGCGCAGAATAGTTGTTTTGAGAACAACGTTGCCTTCTTTTTACAGGACTGCAGTGGAACAAGTGCAGGAAAGAGTTTTCACTTCAGATTCTTTCGATCAGCTTGGCCTCCATCCCCACTTGGTGAGTTATTCTCTTTCTTGGTGCTCTGGACAGCACCTAGCAGTTAGCACAACATTAACTATTCACAACTGTAGCATCTCTTAATATGCCAGGTGGCCTACGCAGTGGTGGGATCCAAAAATTTTAGTAACAGGTTCCCTCGCCAGCCCCCCCCCCCCGCCCCTCAGCAAAGGGGGCAGAGGCGTTCCTAGGCAAACCTGAGCCCTGGACAAAACCTGAGTTGGATGCCCCCCCCCCCATGGGCAGCCACCATGCCCCCCCCCCCCAATTTTTTTTGCACCAGGTCATTTCTAAATCATCATCACATTATAGAAAATGCCCCAACTCACAAATCTGAACACAGCAATGGTGAAACACACAGGTTCTTGGATAGAGACGGGTGAGATAAAAGGTAGGAAAGGCTGAGAATCAATGAATTGCAGTACCTGAAAGGGATTAACCCAGTTCAGGGAGTCACATTATCAGTCGCAATTCCTATATGGAACCTTCACGTTCAAAGGCAGGATGCCTCTCGGGGAGGCGAGGGCGTGGAGATGGAAAAGCAGACCCAATTAGTAACCCCCTCTCGGCACACACCAATAATTAGTAACCCACTCTCGGGAACTGGTGAGAACCTGCTGGATCCCACCTCTGGGCCTACTGTCAAACCTGGGGCTGGGTGCGATGGTTGGAGAATATCTGTTTATAATGCACTAGAAAGCCAACTTTCAAATACTATTGGACCTAGTGAAATCTCACAAGGTTAGTTTCTCCATTTTTGTGATATTGATTTTCAAAGATAACATGATTTTGATGTCCCTTTTTTGGGGCGCCATGTGCCTTTGAATGCTCCTGTGGCAGAAAAACTTGACCTTTGATCCTAGACCAATGCATCTAATGTTGCTATTGTATTTTCCACCAGGTTTCAACCATAACATCTGTTTTGGGAGTGTCAAGTATGACCAGGTGAGTCTTCTGCCATATACAAAACTTGGTTGAATAAAGTGAGGCTTTAGGGCCCCTTCCGCACATGCAGAATAATGCACTTTCAATCCACTTTCACAATTGTTTGCAAGTGGATTTTGCTATTCCACACAGTGAAATGCAGCTGCAAAGTGCATTGAAAGTGGATTGAAAGTGCATTATTCTGCAGGTGCGCAAGGGGCCCTAAAGCCTCATTTTATGTGCGGAAGGGGCCTTGGTTGATGTTCCATGTGGACCAGAGATGGCTTCTGTGTTGAACTGTGAGATCCTGAAGTGAAATTTGGTATCCACATAGTTAGGGCTCTGTTCTGCACTACAGGGTCAAATACCAGCTTGACCGTCTTTCCTCAAGGAAATAGGTAAAATAAATATGGAGATTTCAGCATGGAAGTGGGTATGTATGTTTCCAGCAGAAATCTCTGGTTTTTATCTTTATGTGTTTATGGTCGCCACATCTCAAAAAGGATATCGAAGAGATAGAAAAAGTGCAGAGAAGGGCAACGAGGATGATTGAGGAACTGGAGCACCTTCCTTATGAGGAGAGGCTGCAGCATTTGGGACTATTTAGTTTGGAGGGGAGACGTCTGAGGGGGGATATGATTGAAGTCTATAAAATTATGCATGGGGTAGAAAATGTTGACAGAGAGAAATTTTTCTCTCTTTCTCACAATACTAGAACCAGGGGGCATTCATTGAAAATGCTGGGGGGGAAGAAGTAGGACTAATAAAAGGAAACACTTCTTCACGCAATGTGTGATTGGTGTTTGGAATATGCTGCCACAGGAGGTGGTGATGGCCACTAACCTGGATAGCTTTAAAAAGGGCTTGGGCAGATTTATGGTGGGGAAGTCAATCTATGGCTACCAATCTTGATCCTCCTTGATCTATATGCCAATAAAGGCTTATTGAATTGAATTGAATATGGATCCTCCTTGATCTCAGATTGCAAATGCCTTAGCAGACCAGGTGCTCAGGAGGAGCAGCAGCAGAAGGCCCTTGCTTTCACATCCTTCACGTGAGCTCCCAAAGGCACCAGGTGGGCCACTGCGAGTAGCAGAGTGCTGGACTAGATGGACTCTGGTCTGATCCAGCAGGCTAGTTCTTATGTTCTTATGTTTATTTTTGGATTTATGGGTTGCCTTTCCCTAGATGGGCTCAGGTCAGCTTGACGTTAAAATGCAATCAGTCCCTGGCATGTCAACGTATGATGCTAAAACTCATCTATGTCAGGGGGAAAGGGAAGGAAAGAAGGGACAGAAGAGTAAGGGTGGGGCGGGGTGCACCCTGTCAGGTAGGCCCGCTCTGCTGGAAATATCGTTGCTGCCCTCAACCATAGGCCTGGCGGAATTTGTCCATCTTACAGGCCCTGCAGAACTGTGACAACTGTAAGCTCAACCCAATACCTCTTTGGAGCTTGATGCTCCAATTTCACATTGGAAGCAAAGCCTCTTGAGTAAGCAAAGCTAGTTCTGTTGGTGGCAGTCTGCTTTCTCTGTGTCTGCTTAGCTCCGGAATCTTGGTTTATTAGCTGAGTGCAGTGGCGTAGCGCCAACGGGAAGGGGGGTGCGCAATGCCCCAGGCAGTGCTGCAGCAGGGCCGTGGCCAGGCCATGGAGGGGGTGTGGTGGGTGGGGGCAGGCACCGCCACAGCAGGGATGCAGGGCGGGCGTGTGCCCTGGGCACAGTTCCCCCTTGCTCTGCTCCTGGCTGAGTGGAGCTTTGCTTTGCACATACCAGCCGTGAACGGAGCAGGAGATTGTCCATCGTTTCACTAAAAGGCACTGCCAGGAGCTGTGACTTTTATATGGCAGAGGGAGGTGTGGCTAGCCTTTCCAGCCCTGGCATTGGACAGAACTCCAAGGTGTTTGATTGGCTGTTGAGGCTTTGAGCTGTCATCGGTCTGGCCCTTAGGAAGCCTTGATGGAGCCTCAGAGGCTGAAGAAAGGATCTTGAGTGGAGTGAGGTTTATGGGATTGGTGGAACTTGCCTTGACGCTCATCTGGAATATAATCCCCTGGGATGCCATCCTGACCTCTTTTCTTTTGTGGATAAATTTGTGTGGTGTGTGTGTGTATGTAGGAGTTTTGAAAGGGGCATCTTCTATCATTTCTGATCTATTGCTGTTTGGAATTGTTAAGCTGTGTGCTCAACAGTAGGAGCAGCAGTGGCGTAGGAGGTTAAGAGCTTGTGTATCAAATCTGGAGGAACCGGGTTTGATTCCCCGCTCTGCCGCCTGAGCTGTGGAGGCTTATCTGGGGAATTCAGATTAGCCTGTACACTCCCACACACGCCAGCTGGGTGACCTTGGGCGAGTCACAGCTCTTCTGAGCTCTCTCAGCCCCCCTACCTCCCAGGGCGTTTGTTGTGAGGGGGGAAGGGCAAGGAGGTTGTAATCCCCTTTGAGTCTCCTGCAGGAGAGAAAGGGGGGATATAAATCCAAACTCTTCTTCTTCTTCAAAACAATTAAGTGCCTTGAAGGTGGCTACTGGCCGCTTGATGATTTATTTATTTGATGATTTATTTATTTAATGATTTATTTGAGGATTTATTTATTTAAAAACCTGCTTATGTATTTCACACTGCCCCTGCGTGACTCCCAATGAATTGGTTTTCTCTGCCTTTCCCCCCCTCTGCCAAACAAACTTTGTGAAGCGTTCAGAAGCAGACCATTCCAATGATAATACAGGGCAAGGACGCTCTGGTGCGATCGCAGACTGGCTCGGGTGAGTTCACAGCTGCTCCAATCGACAGGTAGAACAGAAGGGGCAGTAGGGGGTGCTTGGGAGTGAAGTAATGGCCAAAAGAGAGAGAGAGAAACAGAGAGAAAAAAAACGAGGCTCTTTTATTTCTTGTACAAAGCTGCTTTTGCATTGACAGGACCAGAGGTGGGATCCAGCAGGTTCTCACAGGTTCCCGAGAGTAGGTGACTAATTATTTGTGTGTGCCGAGAGGGGGTTACTAATTGGGGATTTTGCCACGTGATTTTTGCCTTAGTTACGCCCCTCCTCTCAGCAGTAGCGCGCAGAACTGGAAGCAGTCTAGCAGGAGGTGCACCGGCGTGCGTGGCAGCCTGCGCCTGCATGCATTTGTTTCCCACCCAAGGACCGGCGCAGTGGCTGTGTCCTTGCCACAGCCCCGCCCAGGAATGCCCCGTCCCGGAATGCCCGGCCACGCCCCCTTTGTGCCCCGCCCAGCCCCATTGGCGCTACACCACAGTTTGAATTCCACCACCCTGGGAACCTGTTACTAAAATTTTTGGATCCCACCACTGGGCAGGACATACCCAGACTGGCAGTGGCTCAGCATGGCCTATAGCTTTTCTCCTTTCCTTGTTCACCTTTAGCTGCAGGTGGAGGGGGGTTGAACTTTGGTCTCCATCTTGTTTGAATTGTGTTCCTTCTTTGTCTGGTCTGATGCTGAATATATTTATTGCATACGTTAACATAAATTGCCTTGAAGCCCTTGAGGGGGAATTAATAAATAAAAATGGTTTGATGCTGGCATGTCTCAGAGCCAGCTGAGTGACAGAGGGCCCTAATACATTTCTGTGGACTCCGGATTGTCAATTCAGATTGCTCGGTTCTGCTGAGCATATTGTTTGTATTGCCCTGGTATTGTCTGAGGGGGCCAGGTAAGTTCTGGCCTGAAATCTCTCTCTCCAGAATACATAGTGGCAGAAGGAAGAGTGGGAAAAGCTAGCTCAGCGCAGAGGAGAGGTTGCGGGAAAAGATATGTGAACACAGAGCTTCCTGATCAGGCTTTATTTCTTGATGTACAAAATTTGTATCTTGCATGTCTACCTTTACTGCCTTCCTCTCCCAATATGACGCATCACAATAGAAAAATGTGTCCCCTGGAGAGCATTACATTTAGCCAGTAGCAACCTCCTCGTGGACCCGGGCACGAAAACTGTCTGGCTGTCTGGCACCCTTCTGGTGGAAAGCTCTGTCTAATGATACTGGGGTCTTGCAGGATTTATCTCAGTTCCGCAGGGCCTGGAAGGCAGAGATGTTCCCCCAGACCTATGGTTGAAGGCAGCAGTGGTGTTCATCTTAGTTGGCCTCCTTTCTTCTCCTGCTCCTTTCCCCCTTTTCTTCTTTTTTGTTCTGTTCTTTTTTCTTACCTTATTGTTTTATAGGTTTGTAGGTAGTACCCTCCCTCCGTCATGGGATTATTTTTAAGGGAAGAGTGCTATAGATTTGATATTTGTAATGTATGCAGCTGTTTTATTGTATATGATGTGAACTGCTCCGAGCCCATCTTGATGGGGGAGAGCCATCCTCCAATTCAATAGTACTGTTTCCCTGAATATAAGACATCCCGAGAAAATAAGACACAGTAGAGGTTTTGCTGAAGCGCGAAATATAAGGCATTCCCCCTAAAGTAAGACGTAGCAAAGTTTTTGTTTGGAAGCATGCCCGACGAACAGAACACAGAAAAATAAGACATCCCCTAAAAATAAGACATAGCGCATCTTTGGGAGCAAAAATTAATATAAGACACTGTCTTATTTTCGGGGAAACACGGTAGTGGTGGCGGCGGCAGTGGTGGTGGTGGTAATAGAACATGAGAAGGTCACTAAATACCATGATTTGAAAATTGAGCTTCAGCATGTATGGCACAAACCAGCTGAGGTCCTCCCAGTGGTAATCGGCACCCTGGGCGCCATCCCGAAAACACTAGGGCAGCACTTGAAACATCTTCAAATCGACAAAATTAACATATATCTGATTCAGAAGGCAGCCCTACTGGGATCCGCACGAATACTACGCCGATACCTTACAACTTCCTAGGCCTCTGGGTGAGACGAATTGTAATGAAGGCCAACAACTGGCTAAAGAACTGGCAGGTGTGAAATCAACCAATAATAATAGTAATAATAATTTTGGCTGAAGAAACTGACCAACTTGCATGAAAGAATCGCCCAATATTTGGACCAAGTGCTGCAAATAGGCCAAATACAATTGTCAAGTGTATATCAGAAATGTGTTTTTGAAGGTATCTTCCTCAGTATACCGATTCTCAACAACTTGATTTCATCCTGGGGTTAACATTTTTATAAAGTGTCATCCTTCCCCTAGAGATACAGAGGAAGATACCTTCGAAAACGCATTCAGACACATGGTGCGATTCTATACAGGATTCTCATTTCCAACATACCAAATGTGTCTGGACTAAAGATACGGGATATACTAGCTCCTTTGTGAAGTTCCATATGGGAATCACATGAAATTGGAAATATAAATATCTCTTGGAATTCATTATTCTTGAAGTCTCGTACGGACTTTCTGATATACACTTGACAATTAATGGGATGAAAATAATAATCATTTTTGGAAGATAACTACAAAGACCCGTTGGTGTACATATATAAGCATACTATGAAAATTGCATATTGACATTGTTTTATTGACACTGGCCCTTTACATAGATGTATTGCACTTTATGATTTTCAT
Organism: Sphaerodactylus townsendi; assembly: GCF_021028975.2. NCBI lineage: Eukaryota > Metazoa > Chordata > Lepidosauria > Squamata > Sphaerodactylidae > Sphaerodactylus > Sphaerodactylus townsendi. Next base: position 48,982,365 of record NC_059436.1, on the reverse strand, counting down.
GAACTTGAGATTAGAATAGGGTTAGTGTTAGGATAATTGTGTGATCATTTACATGAACGATGATTGAAATAATAACTTTGTACACACGGATGTTTGAATCATTTATTATAATTGCTATGAGCACATAAGTCCCGGTTAGTGTGCCAATTCGGTTTGGTCGTCTCTATCAAAGCTCTACATAAGCACTAACACACACTCTACAAGCAGGAACAGTCAAGGATACAATCAGGACGCCACAACCTCCTGGCCTCCCCTGGAGACACGGCAACACCCTACAGTATGACAACAGGTCTTGACATTGGTGGCTTGTCTGGGTCTGGATCAGAGCATGGCCTTGAGGTGCTGAGGTCTGAGCAGAATCTTTCCCACAGATCCCAGGCTTCTGCTGGGGGGAGAGGGAGATCCACCAAAGGCAAAGGCTCATTCCGCACATGCAGAATAATGCACTTTCAAACTGCTTTCAGTGCTCTTTGAAGCTGTGCGGAATAGCAAAATCCACTTGCAAACAGTTGTGAAAGTGGTTTGAAAACACATTATTTTGCGTGTGCGGAAGGGGCCAAAGTGTATTCCTCCTTCTAAGTTCCATACACTACCACTAATAATCTTCATAAAGCCCATGAGTGGAGGCGGATGGGGAAAATGCCCCTCTCCACATGCAGTTACGGGGATGGATGCTTGATATCTGAAGTCTATCATTCTTAAGAAATAGGTCAATTGGTTTTTTTTTAAATTCTCTCTCTGCTCTTCTGAAGGTAAAACGCTTGCTTATGGGATCCCTCTAGTTCAATCCTTGCAAGGAGTGGAGCCAAAAATAAAGGTAGGAATGCTACCTTTTTACTCTCCGAAAATTATGAACAACATTTGTACAGCGCTTTCCTTATGTTCTCCCGGATCTGAGTCATCCTGACAAGACTGCCGTAAAGTTGGCCTGAAAGGTTACCAGTTAGCATTACTTGCTCTGCTGAAGGAATTGCTGAGGTCTTCTCTTAGGGGAGTAGCTGCTCATGGTTTGTTTGTTTGTTTGTTTTTGAAGGAGAGTCAAATTAAGTGACCTTGCAGTGGGGGGTATCCAAAATCCTCCTCAGCCTCCGTTGCCTTGAAGGACTCATGCCGCCATTTTGTGGCCTCCTATTATGGAGACAGGAGGGGTTGTAGCTCATAAGAACATAAGAAGAACATAAGAACTAGCCTGCTGGATCAGACCAGAGTCCATCTAGTCCAGCGCTCTGCTATTTGCAGTGGCCCACCAGGGGCCTTTGGGAGCTCACGTGCAGGATGTGAAAGCAAGGGCCTTCTGCTGCTGCTGCTGCTGCTCCTGAGCACCTGGTCTGCTAAGGCATGCTAAGGCTCAGTGGAAGAGCATCTGGTTGGCACACAGAATGTTCCTGGTTTAGTCTCTGGCATCTCCAGTTAAAAGGATCTGGTAGAAAGTGATTTGAAAGACCTCAGTTGGAGACCCTGGAGGGTCCCTTGCCAGTCTTAAGTCACTACTTACCAAATGTCTGATTCAGTATCAGGCAGGTTCATGTGTGTTCACCGTGCTCTGGGAATCCTTTGTTGCATCCCAGAAATGAAGAGCATTGCTACTCAAAGGGATTGCGTATAAAGAACTTCAGAGAGTTAGAACAATCCTGCGGTCCCTGCTGTAGGGTGTGGTCATGTTCTGCTGAGTCTCCATTGGCTGCTCATTCTTCCTCCTCCTCCCTCGTTTCCGCAGCGCAGCGACGGGCCCTACGCTGTCATCCTGGTTCCAACGCGAGAAGTAAGTTGCCGCAGACGTGTTGGTAGCCAGCTGCTAGTGACGCTGGTGGCATTGCTAGCTGGGCTTTAGAAAATGAGACTCTCCCTTTCAAGTGGAAGTTCGGGTCTTACGTTTCCATGGCCCAAAGCTGGGTGTAACGAACTGAGTCCATGCAAAAGAATCTTCTTGAAAAGGTCTTTATTAAAATGGCAAGATTCATTCAGAGTCCTTGCGAGAACTGATTAGCAACATACAGACAAGCTTCAAGAGAACTTTGGCCTGGCCCACTCAGACCATTTCACCCGCCAAGCCAGGCCATTCTGGGAAAATCACCAAGCAGAGATAAGACAAACAGCAGGTAGAAGAAGAAGAAGAAGAGTTTGGATTTATATCCCCCCTTTCTCTCCTGTAGGAGACTCAAAGGGGCTTACAATCTCCTTGCCCTTCCCCCCTCACAACAAACACCCTGTGAGGTGGGTGGGGCTGAGAGAGCTCCGAGAAGCTGTGATGAGCCCCAGGTCACCCAGCTGGCGTGTGTGGGAGTGTACAGGCTAATCTGAATTCCCCAGATTAGCACTAACCGTTAGCATCCCAATCCCCTCTTCACATTGGGGTGGGGGAGGGTGTACCTTTGCCTTTTGGGGGCAGAGAGTGGCTCACAAAAGCACTAGGAGCAAGCCATTTCAATATTTTCATTTGATCGACTAGTTTATGTATAGCCCACCCTTCTTATGGAGACGCGAACAGTGCAGCCAACTAGCACGAGAGAAGCCCCAACGTTCCTTTCTCTGGCTATTCCATCTTGCGTTTCGCCCTCTCAGAGCTGCCAATCCCAAAACACCTGGCCTTGCTGGAGAGCCATTGAGATTGGCTTTCTGTAAACCAGTGGCACCCTATTGGCTCCTTGAGTCACCTGACCTTGGCGGGACCGGTAGCTGCAGCAGCCTCAATGACTGCCTGCAGCGGTGAGGCTGGAGCACAACAGAGATCAGGCCAGCTGGGTCTTCGGCTTACAATCTTCCACGGCAGCACTGAGGGTGGGGCACTTGGACCCTGGGCCCAGAGCCCTCTGCTCACAGAAGAACAAGCTGGGTTGGTTGGGAGCTGCTCTGTGTCAAAAGAGGTTCAGTGTTAAGCTAAGACACAGGTGTCAAACTCACGGCCTTCCAGATGTTCATGAACTACAATTCCCATCAGCCCTTGCCAGTATAGCCAATGCTCATGTTGGGAGGGGCTGATGGGAATTGTAGTTCATGAACATCTGGAGGGCCGCAAGTTTGACACCCCTGAGCCAGGGCAATGGTGGCGAACCTTTGGCGCTCCAGATGTTATGGACTACAATTCCCATCAGCCCCTGCCAGCATGGCCAATTGGCTGATGGGAATTGTAGTCCATAACATCTGGAGTGCCAAAGGTTCGCCACCACTAAGGAAAGGAGTGCTCTAAGTCACCAGGTGTTCATTAATCTGACCCAGCCTTTTGCTTTCTGCAGCTGGCCCTCCAGAGCTTTCAAACGATCCAGAAATTGCTGAAGGTAAGGACCAATTCAGATTTGTTAAATTGGGTTCCACCCCACAGCTGCCGGCTGGTGAGACATGTAGTGGGGTATAGAACTCGAGGGCTGTTATGAGTCAGCAATTGAAGCTCCAGGCTAGGAAAACCTTGTCAGATTCTTAATCACCATGACAGTCAAGGGGGGAGAATTATCCTGACTGTTCCTACGTGGAGATCGAATGTTCTGAACAGGACAGACGTGCACGCAACCTGTACATGGCCAGGCTGTCTCTGCAACCTGCGGCTCTCCAGATGTTCATGGACTACAAATCCCATCAGCCCCTGCCAGCATGGGACTGATGGGATTTGTAGTCCTATGGGCTGTATCTGAAATGCCGCAAATTAAGGCCATGCTGGCAGGGGCTAACTCAATCCAATATTCTGCAGAATGCATCTTATTTACATATAGGCTCTTCAGAAGATCAGATGTAGCCCTGGAAGATGGCGAATAGAGCTGCAGGCTGTATTCAGCCAGGCCACCGTCCTCTGTGTTCCCTGCATTTTCGGTGCATTTTCGGTGCTTTCCCCCATCAAGGAGCCCACCCGCGGGTGCTCGCCGACTGAAGAACCCCAGTGTCTTGTAAGGCATAGGTGTCAACCTCGCGCCCCTCCAGATGTCATGGACTACAGTTCCCATCACCCCCTGCCAGCATCATGCTGGCAGGGGATGATGGGAACTGTAGTCCATAACGTCTGGAGGGCCGCGAGTTTGACACCCGTGTTGTAAGGGATCCGGGGCGCTTCCTCGGCTGCATGCTCGGTTCGTGCTGGGCTCCGATCGAGCCCCTTGCAGCTCACTGCGCATGCCGTTCATGGCTGCTCATCCAGTACTCCCCTTCGGTGCCCCTGCAGTGCCAGGAGAGATTGGGCGATGGCATCAAGGTGCCTTTCTTGGAAGCTTGTCTGCTGTCGTCGGTTGGCTCATGGGGGAGTCTCCGCGTTCCTCCGATTAGAGCACAATTTGTCATTTTAGCCCGGTGTTTTTTCCCCCTGGTCTCACTCTTCCTTCCCTTTTCTCCCTGGCTCCCTGTAGCCCTTTACCTGGATTGTGCCTGGTGTGCTGATGGGCGGAGAAAAGAAGAAATCCGAAAAGGCCAGGTAGGATGCCAGCTTTATGAACCAGCCTTTCCTCGTCTGGAGCGCCGTCTCTCTCCCTCTCTCCTCCAGCCCCTTTCATCTGTCACTGTCTCCCGGAGCGCCTTTTGGAGTGGGGAACGAAACTGGTGACTTTGGATCCGGCTGTGAGCGCCCCCCGCCGTGGATCTTACAGCAGGCGGATGGCTCGGGCAGCGGGGAGCGCATTCACATCTCTCCCGTTTTAAAATGTTGACGAGCTCTCCCTGTCAGTGCCTGCAACATTCCTCCTCTCCCAGCCTCCCCGTCTGCTTCTCCGTCCCAATATCTTGCAGGGATTGGTGTTTGTGAGCAGACAGCCGAAGGGCTTGCGGAAGAAAAGCGCGGGACTTTGGGAGGGGGACTTTTCAAATCTTTTTTGCTTCTGGGATTTAACGTGGTCTGGACATGCTGTCAGAACAGAGCTGGGCAACTTAGAAAGCTACTTACAACCAAATCAGACAGCCAGGGGGGTACACTGTTTAGAGCAGTGGTGGCGAACCTATGGCATGGGTGCCAGAGGTGGCACTCAGAGTTCGTCATGTAGGGGGAGCGGAAAATCACCCCCCCACACACACACTCATATATCTAGGCTGGCCTTGCTTCTGAGTAAACCCTAGGGCCATGATTCACCTATTTGAAGTGTTGCAGGGTTCTTCACCAAGCTTACTCCCGAATAACGTACACCTTGGAGCAAGCTGTTTTTTCTAAACTAAAATCTCAGTATTCAGGTTAAATTGCCATGTTGGCACTTTGCGATAAATAAGTGGGTTTTGGGTTGCAATTTGGGCACTCAGTCTCGAAAATGTTCGCCATCACTGGTTTAGAGTGTCAGGGTAGGGTTCCTTCTTTGCCATGAGACCTTGCTGGGTGGCCTTGGGCTGGTCACACACATTCAGGTAACCTACCTTGCAGGCTGTGCTGAGGACACTGGAAGCCATTTTGAGTCCCTGTTGGAGAGAAAGAAGAAGAAGAAAAGGAGTTGGATTTATCTCTCCTTTAAGGACACTCAAAGGGGCTGACAATCTCCCCCCCCCCCCAACAAACAACCTGTGAGGTAGGTGGGGCTGAGAGAACGCCAAAGAACTGTGACTAGCCTAAGTTCACCCAGCTGGCTTTTGTGGGAGTGCACAGGCTAATCTGAATTCCCCAGATAAGCCTCCACAGTTCAGGCAGTAGAGTGGGAATCAAACCCGGTTCCTCCAGATTAGAGTGCTCCTGCTCTTGACCACTACGCCATTGCTACTCTGTAGTATAACTACATAAAAAGGCAGGCAGGCAGGCAGGCAGGCAGGCAGGCAGGCAGGCAGGCAGGCAGGCAGGCAGGCAGGCAGGCAGGCAGGCAGGCAGGCAGGCAGGCAGGCAGGCAGGCAGGCAGGCAGGCAGGCAGGCAGGCAGGCAGGCAGGAGACCCTGGGGAGCTGCTACCAGTCTGAGTAGACAGTATTGACCTTGGTGGACCGATGGTCTGATTCAGTTTAAGAACATAAGAAAGAACCTGCTGGATCAGACCAGAGTCCATCTAGTCCAGCACTCTGCTACTCGCAGTGGCCCACCAGGTGCCTTGGGGAGCTCACGTGCAGGATGGGAAAGCAATGGCCTTCTGCTGCTTCTTCTCCTGAGCACCTGGTCTGCTAAGGCATTTGCAATCTCAGATCAAGGAGGATCAACGTTGGTAGCCATAGATCGACTTCTCCATAAATCTGTCCAAGCCCCTTTGAAAGCTATCCAGGCTAGTGGCCATCACCACCTCCTGTGGCAGCATATTCCAAACACCGATCATGCGTTGCGTGAAGAAATGTTTCCTTTTATTAGTCTTAATTCTTCCCCCCAGCATTTTCAATGAATGCCCCCTGGTTCTAGTATTGAAATCTCCATGTGTTTAAGGCATCTGCAGGTGCTTTCAAGGTTTGAAGCAGGAATGTGGAGTCCAAAACAGCTGATTTGAGATTTCCTCTGTCAGCTTGCGCAACTGTCTTGTGAGTCTCCTTTGTCTCTTTTTGCTTTGAAACAGACTTCGCAAAGGAATCAACATACTGATTGCCACTCCTGGTCGCCTGGTGGATCACATCAAGTCCACCCAATGCATTCATTTCCACCGGGTCCGGTGGCTGATTCTGGATGAGGCTGACAGGTGAGGGCTTCCTTGACGATGGGAAGATCTGCCAGCAGGTAGACCGAAACATCCTTGCTCCTACCCCTCTTTCACGCAGCACATTGGCGGCAGAGGTGGCCATAGATGACACTACAAGGGGGCAGGGTGTGTGCCTCGCACCAGACGCACACCTGGGTGGGCAGGAAATCACCCCGACCTCTTCCCCCGACCCCCTGCGACACCCCCTTCACCCCCCCCCCCACCTTAGCTCATAGTTTCAGGTTTAGTTTCAGGCTGAAAAGCGGCCTCTTCCATTCAGGTTGAAATGGGCCCTTGTGGCGCTACACTACCCAGGAGACCTTGCGAGCCCCAAGGGCTCCTGGGTAGTATTGTTTCCACCCAGGCTTTTTTTCAGCCTGAACTGAACAGGCCGCTTTTCAGCCTGAAACTAAGAACTAAGGGAGGGGGGGCAGGAGCAGGGCCCACATGTGGGCGGAAAACGCAGAGTCCGCCCCGGGTGCAGTTTGGTCCCGCTACGCCTCTGGAGGCGGCTTCCATGCAGCTTTGGGTGCCTCCTTGGCTCCCGTGCTGACTGATTGTGCCCTTTGCTTCTGGCAGGATCCTGGACCAGGGCTTCGAGAAGGCCGTCGCCGCAATCCTGAATGCTGTGAACACAGACAGCGAGCAGCGGCAGAACGTTTTGCTGTCCGCCACGCTTACAGATGGTAAGCAGTGCACAAGTAGCCAGCTTTTCACTGATGTGACTGCTGGGAATAGTCAGAGAAGCAGGTTCTTTTCCGCTCCAGCCCTGGGTACCTCCTTGTCTCCTGCGCTGGCTGATCGTGCACCTGCTATAAATCCAAACTCCTCATTTTTCACAAAATGTGTTCATTTTGCCATTGTTGCCTATTCTGCTAGTTTATTTTCCCAGTTCTCTTGGCCTGGACGGTCTTCCGCCTTGCACTTATCTCCAGATTCCCCGTGCAGCTGGCTTACGTTACGGAGTTGTTGTAGAGCAGTAGTGGCGAACCTATGGCACTCCAGATATTCATGAACGACAACGTGATTTTTGAGCAGCAGACTCTAATTCGGTGAACTGGGTTTGATTCCCCACTCCTTCACATGAATCTTGCTGCTTTGGCTAGTTACAGTTCTCTCAGAACTCTCTCAGTCCCACCTACCTCACAAGGCGTCTGTTGTGGGGGGGGAACGGAAGGCAGTTCTAAGCCCCTTTGAGACTCCTTATACAATAGAGAAAAGTAGAGTATAAACATTCACTTTTCTTCTAAATATTTAAAAGAATGATGGAGGACGATTTTGGTTTCTGTTTGGCTTGTAAAGGAGAAAGAGTTTTGCCTTCAGTCTGCAAGTGAAAGGAGTCACGTGGCGTAGTGGTTAAGTGCTTGCACTGCCACTCAGACGGTCAGGAGTTCGAGCCCCCTGTGGGTCAGATATCCGGGCAGCTGGCTCATGGCCAACTCAGCCATCCATCCGTTTCTTGGTTGGTAAATGAGTACCTAGCTCCGTGGTGGTGAACCTTTGGCACTCCAGATGTTATGGACTACAATTCCCATCAGCCCCTGCCAATTGGCCATGCTGGCAAGGGCTGATGGGAATTGTAGTCCATAACATCTGGAGTGCCAAAGGTTCGCCACCACTGATTCCTAGCTCATAGCTAGGGGCTAAAGAATAGCTGGGGAAAGCAATGGCAAACTACCCCACCAAAGAGGCTTGCCTATGAAATCACTGCTCGCAGTGGTACCCCAGGGTTGGGCACGACTGAAGGGGAAACTTTACTTTATGCAAGTGAAATATGTGTTTGTGTTTGCAACAGGGGTTGTGAGATTAGCAGATATCAGCTTGCACGATCCAGTCTGCATCTCCATAGTGGAAGAATTGGGGGCCTCCCGTGCTCCCAAGGCATCAGTGGAGATTGTGGGGGCCACTCCTGCAAGCAAGGAATCGGATGGATTTGCCGTGCCGGAGCAACTGCAGCAGCACGTCACGGTGGTTCCAAGCAAATTGCGACTTGTGACGCTGGCCACATTCATCCTGGAGAAGTGCAAGGTGAGGTTCCCAGCCAGGTAGCTGGGAGGCCGGGGGGGGGGGTCCTTCCTCTCTTCAAATGTGTTACTGGGGAAAAAGCAAATCGCAGGTTCTACAGATGAACGGATGTGTGTCTATGGGGGGAGGGCCGGCCCCCGTTATTCCTAAGAGCCAAACCCCCTTCAGATGGCTGTTGTAGGTTTTCCTGGCGGTGTGGCCGTGATCTAGTAGTTTAGGCGGCTAACAATTCTTCCACAGATGCCAGCAAAACATTAGGAGCAACAATTACAAGAGCTTGGCCACATAGCTTGGAAAACCTATAACACCCAGTTGATTCTAGCTGTGCAAGTCTCTTGCAATGATTGTTTAGCCCATCTGGAATGAAGAAGAAGAAGAGTTTGGATTTATATCTCCCCTTTCTCTCCTGCAGGGGACTCAAAGGGGCTTGCAATCTCCTTGCCCTTCCCCCCTCACAACAAGCACCCTGTGAGGTGGGTGGGGCTGAGAGAGCTCCGAGAAGCTGTGACTAGCCCAAGGTCACCCAGCTGGCGTGTGCGGGAGTGCACAGGCTAATCTGAATTCCCCAGATAAGCCTCCACAGCTCAGGCGGCAGAGCTGGGAATCAAACCCGGTTCCTCCAGATTAGATACACGAGCTCTTAACCTCCTACGCCACTGCTGCTCCTTTATGAAGCCATAAATATCAGAAGAAGAGTTTGGATTTATATCCCCCCCCCTCTTCCCTCCTGTAAGGAGTCTCAGAGCAGCTTACAAACTCCCCACAACAGACTCTTTGTGAGGTAGGCGGGGCTGAGAGCATTCAGAGAGAACTATAACTGGCCCAAGGTCATCCGGATGGCTTTATATGTTGGGGGTGGGGGTGGGGGGACCAAATCCATTTCACCAGATAAGAGTGCCCAACTCATGTGGAGGAGAGGGGACTCAAACCCTGCGCTCCAGATTAGAGTCCCTTTCTCTTAACCGCTACACCACGCTGGCTCACAAAAGGATTGTGGGAGGATTTGAGTGAGTATCTTGTGCCTGGCAGGCACAAAAGAACGACTAGAACGGAAAGGTTGGCTTCGTCTGTCCCACGAGCTTTCGTAGGCAAGCCCTTTAGCTAATAGGCAGGGGTGGCCAACGTATGGCGCTCCAGATGTTTATAGACTACCAGTGGTGTATCTGCCGAGGGCGCCACCCTTCTGGTCACGTGGGGGGCACAAAATCGGCCCCCCCCACGTGACCAGGAAGTCCTGCTCTCTTGTCGTTTTCGTGTGCCTCAATCCCATCGGAGGCATGCAAAAATGACGAGACAGCAGGACTTCCTGCTGCCTCCAAGCCCCCTCAACCCCGCCCTGGACTCCTCCCTCCCTCCCTTCCTTCCCCGCCTGCCGGCTGGGAGCCCAGCCGGCAGCCTGCAGTCTCTTCTGACCTCCCCGGAGGGATTGCAGTCTCTTCTGGCCTGCCCGGAGCAGAGGTCAGAAGAGACTGCAGGCTGCCAGCTGGGAGGGGAGGTGGGCACCCTAAACCTTGCCCATGTCCATGGTGACATGGGTGGGGTCGAGGGCAGTGGAGGCGGAGCCAAGGTGGGCGGGGCAGGGGCAGAGCCTGGGGGGCCGTCCTGGAGACAATTTGTCTCCGGGCGCCATTTACCCCTGGTACGCCTCTGTAGACTACAATTCCCATCAGCCAATTGGCCATGCTGGCAGAGGCTGATGGGAATTGTAGTCTATGAACATCTGGAGCGCCATACGTTGACCACCCCTGCAATAATGCTTCCTCCTGTGCCCTTTTAAAAATGGCTGAAAACGGAGATTTTGGAGTTGAACAACGGGCCGTGTGCTACACTCTGTGGAGTTTTGTTTCTTTACGTGTGCAGCGCTCGCACAGCCTCGGTCTCATGTCTGTGTGTATCTGTTATCCCCGCAGTTTGAAAAATGCAACAAGATGATCGTCTTTTTCTCCAGCTGTGAGCAGGTGGAATTTCATCACAGGCTGTTCTGCAAAGTCCTGACTGAGGGACCGGAGGTGGGAGACTCAGAGCCCCCCTTCTTCCCCTCTTCCCCTGTGAAGTTCCAGCGTCTGCACGGTGACATGAAGCAAGAGGTGAGCCGGAGGGAGGCGGGTGCACGAGGAAACAAATTTAACGGGCTGAAAAAGCTAAAAGTTTTGTTTGGTGCTGCAGTCTTCCCCCCGACTGACACCAAGTCATGCCTAGAAACAGTTCAGGATTTTCGATGCTGCTCTATCAGTGAGGGAAACTGCCGCAGCGCAGCCGAGAATCCAGGTTTTGGCTCGACACGTGCGCGCGCATGAAAATCACGATGAAAAAAAGAAACACAGGCAAGAATACAGTTAGGAAAAGAAGCACAGAGTTGGCCAAACCCCGAGAAAAAAACTTGCCCGATGCAAGGAATGAGTGCAAATTAATTATTCGTGATAGAATGTAATATTCCTAGGTTACAGACAATAATCAAAAGTCCATACAGTTCTTGCTTAACTGCAACCGCCAAATTGCTGGAAATGCAATAATATTGTCATGTATCCATAGAGTAAATCCGAACGTCTTGTATTTCCATTCATTCACATTTACTGGGAAATTAGCTCAAAGTATGGTCAAGCCGCAGTTCACTCACCAAACCGCCAATAAGCGCCGATGTGTACTAAACGTATCTGCCACCGAATGATATTTTTCAAACGCAGCGTATAAAGGCAATGAGTCCAAAGCTGCAGCGTTGAAGGGGTAGCAGGAACGACGAACAGCAAAACGCATGCTCGCTAAAATTGCGTTTTCGCAACTCTTCTTCAGTATATATTTGCTGCAGTGACACTAGTTTCCAGACAACCTTTCACTTATTGCTATGTGTTACCAGTCCATACGACGAATCCTTCGTAGGATGTTCCCTCTTGGATTTGTAGTATGGACTGGTAACACATAGCGCGCATGCGTTTTGCTGTTTGTATGGACTTTTGTATGGACTTTTGATTATTGTCTGTAACCTAGGAATATTACATTCTATCACGAATAATTAATTTGCACTCATTCCTTGCATTGGGCAAGTTTTTTTCTTGGGGTTTGGCCAACTCTGTGCTTCCTTTCCGCATGAAAATAACCCCAGTTTCTAGCAGGTCAGTGGGGAATTGTCTTCCCATGGGGCCCAGCAGTGCTGGAAATACCCTGTCAGATCATGAAGGTGTACAGCTGCAGCAACTCCCTCGCTGGTCGCAAAACGAGAGAATTTTCCACGTTTTTCTGCTTCATTCTGCAGAACAAGGCAATGGGTTTTTAAAAGCTTCCTTGCCTAGAGAAAACTAGCATCACTCTCCCCGTGTGGTACTGTGCTTGAGGGACTTGCTGTGTGGGAGAGCATCAAAAACATGAAAGGACAGATGCTGTCTGTAACTCTGTTGCCTCAGTCTGCCGTCGGATTCTGCATAATGGGCAGATCACCTGGGGCAGTGATGGTGAACCTTTTTGAGACCGAGTGCCCAAATTGCAACCCAAAACCCACTTATTTATCACAAAGTGCCAACACAGCAATTTAACCTGAACACTGAGGTTTTAATTTAGAAAAAACGGTTGGCTCCGAAGCGTGCGTTATTCAGGAGTAAGCTTGGTAGTAGTCGGTGGCTTTGCTTTGGAGCAACCGTGCAACTCTTCCAATGGGTGAATCACGACCCTAGGAGGGTTTACTCAGAAGCGAGCCCCATTGCCAGCAACCAAGCTTACTCCCAAGTAAAGAATCGTGCTTTAGTTCTTCGCATGAAAATCAGTGGGGTTTAACAGCGCTTAACAGGGTTATCTACACTGCTTCCCCAAAACTAGATCTTAGGTTTAATGCTAATAATCGAGCCCAGCGGCCCAGGCTAGCCTAGATGTGTGTGTGGGGCACTCTGTTTGCAAATGCCCACAGAAAGGGCTCTGAGTGCCACCTCTGGCACCCGTGCCATAGGTTCGCCACCACTGACCTGGGGAACCTCTGTATGGGGGAGGGACCAAAAATTCAAGATTGGTGGTGATTTGGAGATTTTGCATTATTTCTGAAGCAGAAGCTTTCTCGAGCCAGGAGCTAGTTTCCTCGGCTGCAAATTGTGCCGGCAAACCCGCTCCCCGTTCATTAATTCAGAATGCAAACGCAGATTAATAGAGGATGGTGAGAACGCCGCCCCCCAAGTCTTCGTTAAACGAGTGCCTTTCTGCTGCAGAAGCATTATATAATTTATTCCTACCACATTTATTAGCCACTATTTTCGGTGCTAGCCCGGGAAAGCAATGGCAAACTACCCCACAAAAACGGCTTGCCTATAAAATCAGTGCTCGCAGTGGTACCCCACGGTCGGACACGACTGAAGGGGAAATTTTATGATGATGATGATTTATATCCCCACTTTGTTGTGGGGGATGGGGGAAGGGAAAGGAGATTGTAAGCCCCTTTCAGTCTCCTTACAGGAGAGAAAGGGGAGATATAAATCCAAACTCTTCTTTCTTTCTTTCTTTCTTTCTTTCTTTCTTTCTTTCTTTCTTTCTTTCTTTCTTTCTTTCTTTCTTTCTTTCTTTCTTTCTTTCTTTCTTTCTTTCTTTCTTTCTTTCTTTCTTTCTTTCTTTCTTTCTTTCTTTCTTTCTTTCTTTCTTTCTCCTTCCTTCCTTCCTTCCTTCCTTCCTTCCTTCCTTCCTTCCTTCCTTCCTTCCTTCCTTCCTTCCTTCCTTCCTTCCTTCCTTCCTTCCTTCCTTCCTTCCTTCCTTCCTTTCTTTCTTTCTTTCTTTCTTTCTTGCTGTCTACCCCTACCCTCAACAACTTGCCTCTTGGTCTTGCCTCTTGGTCTCCTCCTTCTAGAACTGATGAATTGAAATCCATTTATTTTCGGTGCACCATCCGGGTGTGTGATGATTTACAGAGAAATATCTGTTCCAAGGAACTTCCAGTCTAAATTTCAACTGAAAAAGGGGAGGGGCAAAGGGGTGAAAGAGGGGAATATTTGCTTTTTTTGCTCCCTCTTCTTAGGGACCCATGAACGGTTGTTCTTTCCCATCCTTTCAGCTAGAGAGGCCACAAAATGCCCATTTCTATTGAGCAAGATGGAAATGGCTGGGTTAGAAGTTGCCTCTGTGTTCCATGGGGAGCCACGTTGGCTGATAAGCATCAAGAATGACTGACAGGGAGATTCTAAATGGAGCTGCCCCATTCTGAAGCACAGACTTCAGTCGCCTTAGATGTCACTTTACTTAGCCGTGCCCTGCACGTATTAGACCATATGAAGGTACCACTGGATCTCCAGCTAGCTTTGAAGACTTCAGAATTGGAGCATTGTGGGTCAGGTACCTGTGTGGACTGGAGTGAGCTGTGCCTCTTATGTAGCTGCAGCTTGGGAGGGAATTTTATCATCTGTTTATTGATATTGTTCGTACCCCACCCTTTCTCCCCACCTGACATGTTCTTTCCCCCATTTTATTCTCATAACAACCTTGGGTGATGACTGACCTAAGGTCATATGGTGCCACAAGAGGTGGTGATGGCCACTCACCTGGATAGCTTTTAAAGGAGCTTGGACAGATTTATGGGGGAGAAGTTGATCTCTGGCTACCAATCGTGATCCTCCTTGATTTGAGGTTGCAAATGCCTTAGCAGACCAGGTGCTTGAGAGCAGCAGCAGCAGCAGAAGGCCCTTGCTTTCACATTATTATTGTTGTTGTTGTTGTTATGGTAGATTTCACAGCTGCCAGATCTTTAGCTGGTTGTTGGCCTTCATTACAATTCGAGCCTCGCCCAGAGGCCTAGGAAGTTGTAATGTATCGGCGTAGTATTCGTGCGGATCCCAGCAGGGCTGCCTTCTGAATCTGACAGATGCTAATTTTGTCAATTCGAAGATGTTTCCAGTGCTGCCCTATTATTATTATCATTGTTGTTGTTGTTATTACTACTACTACTACTACTACTACTACTACTACTACTACTACTACACAGCTGCCAGATCTTTAGCTGATTGTTGGCCTTTCATAACAATTCAAACCTCACGCAGAGGCCTAGGAAGTTGTAATGTATCGGTGTAGTATTCGTGCAGATCCCAGCAGGGCTGCCTTCTGAATCTGACAGATGTTAATTTTGTCAATTTGAAGATGTTTCAAGTGCTGCCCTATTATTATTATTATTATTATTATTATTATTATTATTATTATTATTATTATTATTATTATTATTATTATTATTATTATTATTATTATTATTATTATTCAGTTTTATATACCGCCTTCTCCCCAAAGGGCTCTGGGTGGCGTACAACAATTTAAATAACAGATAGAGCACAATTTAGGACATAAACAAAATAGAAATATAAATGAGGTACATATAGACTCTATTAAAGTTAGCTAAAACCTGTTAAAAACGTACAGCATTCAGGGTTCTAGTATGCAATATATATATAATATATGGCGTTTGAGAGCTAAAACCCTCCCAAGAGGGGGATGGTCGGTCCAACAGATGTTATAGAGACCGCCAAGGTCTCTTGGTGAGCTGCATGTGATCTCCCAAAGGCCCCTGGTGGGCCTGCGAGTAGCAGAGTGCTGGACTAGATGGACTCTGGTCCGCTCCAGCAGGCTCGTTCTGATGTTCTTACGTCATCTTGCAAACTTTCATGGCTGAGTGGGAACTCCAACCTGGGTCTCTCAGATCCAAGTTTTGACACCGTGACCTAAACTCCACACGGGAATGAACTGAAGGGACTGAGCCCTGTAGGACAGGAAAGGATGAGATAATTGGACAAACGGCTCAGTAACTCTTCCACAACATTCTCCTTAACCTTGACAAGGCTTGGCCGTGTTTCCTCGCGGCACTGCAGACGGCAAACAAAACAGCCCTTTACGCCACAGCGAGAGGTGAAGGAGCGGCTGTTCGTCCCGGCTATCGCCGTCCTGCCGAGTCCCGGAACATGTGCCTTCCGTGCCCTTGTGTCTGGGCCCCTCCTCCACCCACAAGAGGCGGGCCTGGCCCGGCTCAAACCTGACCAGCTGTTAAGGCAACCGAAACACCGCTCCGAAGCTGGCACCGAGGGAAGGGTTTCGCCTTTTAGTACCCAGTGTGTAATTAGCGCTCGGTGTCTTCAAATTAAGAGCATTAATGGAGCTAAATTGCGCCTCCCATATGGTACTGCTGGGCACGGCGGCTGTTGGTGGTGAGCTGCTGTCGCTTCTCTTGGTTCTTGCTGGGGAAGGATCCTGCCTTTTCCCTTCCCGCACCACATCCTGGCGCATCTGGATGGTGGGGAGATCAGCTCTACCTTGATACTGGGACATGCTAGGGCTGCCTGCCAGTTTGCTCCTTTTTAGCTGTTACTATTTAGGAATTGATGTATTTTACTAAATAGCACAGATGGAAACAGGTTGCTGTCCCTCTTCTGTCTTTTGGATGGTGTCAGTCGTTTTTAAAATATGAGTGCTATATCAGTAGACCCGGCTGAGCCCTGAGCTGGATAGCCCCCCCTCCCCCCCCCAGCTCAATCCCATCAGATCTCAGAAGCTAAACAGGGTTGACTGGTACTTGGATGGGAGACCACTGAAAGCAACTGGGTTGCTGTGCAGAGACAGGCAACGACAACCCCTCCTTTGGTTGCAGCAGGGGCGTAGTGGTTAAGAGCACGTGTACTCTAACCTGGAGGAGCCGAGTTTGATTCCCCGCTCTGCTGCTTGAGCTGTGGAGGCTTATCTGGGGAATTCAGATTAGCCTGTGCACTCCAACATACACCAGCTGGGTGACCTTGGGCTAGTCACAGTTCTTCGGAGCTCTCTCAGCCCCACCTACCTCACAGGGTGTTTGGGGGGGGGAAGGGAAAAGAATTTGTAGGCCTCTTTGAGTCTCCTCGCAGAAGAGAAAGGGGGGATATAAATCCAACTCGCCTTCGTCATTATTATTATTATTATTATTATTATTATTATTATTATTATTATTATTATTATTATTATTATTATTATTATTATTATTATTATTATTATTATTATTATTAATTCAATTTCTATACTGCCCGATCCCCACGGTGTCTTCTTCGTTAAGAGAGCTGGCACTGCTCTGTCTCTGTTTTATTCCAAAAAAGCCACAATAACTAAATACGTAATATTACCCTCTCTCCACAACCAGGTTTTAATTAATGTACTTATTTATCCGGTGTCCTCAGGTTACATGGCACTTCTGGGACTAGATTAGAGGAAGCGAAAGATAAGTCACCATCCCAAGAAAGTTCCAAATAATTAAAACCTCAAGCACCTAGTACTCTAATCTGGAGGAATTGTTGTGAACCGCCGTGAGCCCCTTGCGGGATGGTGGTATATAAATTGAACAAACAAACAAACAAAGAAGCCGGGCTTGATTCCCCACTCTGCCACTTGAGCTGTGGAGGCTGATCTGGTGAGCTTGTGTGCTCCAACGCATGCCAGCTGGGCGACCTTGGGTTAGTCACAGTTCTTCTGAGCTCTCTCAGCCTCACCTACCTCATAGGCTGTTTGTTGTGTGGGGAGAAGGGAAAAGAGTTTGTAAGCCCCTTTGAGTCTCCTTACAAGAGAAAAAGGGAGATATAAATCCAATTCTCCTCCTCCTCCTCCTCCTCCTCCTCCTCCTCCTCCTCCTCCTCCTCCTCCGTTTTTGTGAACGTTCTCTATTTTTAGCCTCTGTGTATCGACAGAATTCACGCGCACAACACACATCCTCCCTCATCTCTGCATTTTTTCCCTTTTGTGGGTTAATGTTATTTGCAAACCCTAGTGACCACGGCTGTCTCTCTTCTCCCATCCTTTCAGGAGAGGACAACGATCTTCCAGGACTTCCTGCAATCAAAAGCTGGCGTTTTACTCTGCACTGTAAGTTTCCACATATAATTGAAACCCAATTTGTTCTGCCCGGAACTGGTTCTAAGCAAAAGTGGTTCGCCGTTCTCACGTGGTTGCAATGCAGGGCAGCTGGTCCTCGTGACTGCCATTAGAAAACCGAGCCCCGGGCCCAGCAACCTGCGTTGTTATAAAAGAACTGTATTGTCGAAGGCTTCCACGGCCGGAATCACTGGGGTGCTGTGTGGTTTCCGGGCTGTATGGCCGTGTTCTAGCAGCATTCTCTCCTGACGTTTCGCCTGCATCTGTGGCTGGCATCTTCAGAGGATCTGATGGTAGGAATGGAAAGCAAGTGGAGTATATGTACCTGTGAGGTCAAAAGGTGAGGCCATCTGAATAGTGTCGCCTGGCATGCGAGTCACAAAGAAGTCTGTAGCATGTGAGTAACAATGAAGATAGCAAGGTCAATAGGTGAATGGATCTGAATAGAAGTATCCTGGTCTTTGTTCCCTTTGAGTGCTATAGTCTATAGTTGTCCTGTGTTTGTGTGGAGCTGATCAGTCACTGTCTTGATTCTGCGAAACGTCAGGAGAGGATGCTGCTAGAACACGGCCATACAGCCCGGAAACCACACAGCACCCCTATAAAAGAACTGTCCGTGTTGTCCGCTGCAGTTTGCTCTTCAAGCCTCCTTCAAAGGCAGGTAGGAAGCCAGCGTCCCTCGCGGATGCTTCTCGGCTTCCTCGGATTGCTTTTTTGGTTTCCGACCCCTCGACACTTCAGGCTGCTGCTGCTGCATCAGTACACAATTTGCTCTCTAATCGTGCCAGCTGTTGGCCTGGGAAAGAGGCACGTCTTGGTGATAGTGCAAATGTGTAAATTACAGCGATCAGGAGTTATTGGGGCTGAAAAGCTCTGGCTGCGTCTGGTGTCTCCGGAGCTGCCACTTTGTGGTTTTCCTTGCTTACATTCCAACTTCTTTGGCAGGTTCCTTTTTATTGGAAAACCGGAAGTCTGTTTGGTGTCTGTGTGCGGCTAAGCGTTGCCTTTTCGAAACAGATCGTGAGTCCCTATGACCCAGCCTGCCTTTAGCTCAGAGGTGGGATCCAGCAGGTTCTCACAGGTTCCCGAGAGTAGGTTACTAATTATTTGCGTGTGCCGAGAGGGGGTTACTAATTGGTGGTTTTGCCATGTGATTTTTGCCTTAGTTACACCCCTCCTCTCAGCAGTAGCGCGCAGAACTTGAAGCAGTCTAGCAGGAGGTGCACCGGCATGCGTGGCAGCCTGCGCCTGCGTGCATTCGTTTCCCGCCCAAGGACCGGTGCAGCGGCTGCGTCCTTGCCACAGCCCCGCCCACGAATGCCCCGCCCTCAGAATGCACAGCCACGCCCCTGTTGTGCCCCGCCCAGCCCCACTGGCGCTACGCCACAGTTTGAATCCCACCACCATGGGAACCTGTTACTAAAATTTTTGGATCCCACCACTGGATACATGATGTCACTTCAGGGTTTCTCCAGAAGTAACCTCGTGCCATCGCTGACAACTGCCCTTCCTCCAGCCTCCTACCAGCTGCCAAGCAACTCTACATGTTCCTGTCTCTAATATTTCCCTTCTAACCATAATCAGACCCCAGATATTGGGCTTTGGACTTCCCATGGTCAAGCCATGAAAAACACAGCTGATTTCAAAGACTAGCCACTGAAAATATTTGGGAACGAGACGCCAGGGCTGTCCCAATGCACCACACACATTCTTTTGGGCTAAGAAAAGGAAGCCAAATCAATAAGGTCTGCTATACCAAGATACCAAGACAACCACTGCTGCAAAACCTTTGGGGTTGCCAAGGGGCTCGATAATCAAGAGCTCAAGCCTAATCGGGTGAGCTACTGAGCATCCTGAGGTTTCAGAGCGCCCCATAGAAGTAAGAAGTGCCCAACACCAGCCTCTATGACCGTGGTGGCGAACCTTTGACACTCCAGATGTTATGGACTACAATTCCCATCAGCCCCTGCCAACATGGCCAATTGTAGGGGCTGATGGGAATTGTAGTCCATAACATCTGGAGTGCCAAAGGTTCGCCACCACGGCCCTATGATTTGAAGGCAGTATGAACCCTCTGGATTGGCCAGGCCTGGTATAAATAGACAAAGCCGTTGTCTGGTGAACGGAAAAGGACTTTCCACCTGCTGCCTTTCAGGTTTTGGTGTTCATTTTGGCTCGAGCTCCGGCTATCAGTTTCAGGGGCCCCATGTTGAAGAACAAGCTCTCTAACTCTGGATTCGGGGACAGCCGCCCTCCCGCCCACCTCTGGCACTCCAAGTCCATCACTGTCCTGATTCTGAGGAAAGAAATCTGATAAAGTTGTTGTCGAAAGACACTCTGCAGCAAGGCCTTGAAAAGCCTCGGCCTTGACAACTGGCAGCCAACATGAGGCCTGGAAGTACAGATGGACGACAGCTCGTTCAGGTGCCAGGCTGTCAGTTGGATTAAAATGACTCATTTATTTACCAAAAGAAGCACACAAAGTGCTTTGGCTAAACAGGGGGAGAGAGAACGGCGGCCAGGGCCAAGTGGAGGTAGGAGCTCTCGCGCCTCCCCAGCCTGCCAAGAGTCATTACAGCCGAGCGTGGAAAGCCATCAGCGGGGAAGAGACCCCCGTCGGCCGGGTGACAGATTGGGCTGCGTAATCAGAGGAGGCAGGGGGGCAGCGCGGAAAGCTGTCAGAGGGCGAAAGCGTTTGGCCGCGCCCGCCAGAAAACTGGCAGAACGAGTTAGCGTGATGGAGTTAACAGGCAGCCGCGTCTCCAAAGTGATCTTCCCTTGCCGAACTCGCTTCGAGAAGGATGCCTCTTTGAGGAAACCAAGCAAAAACTTTGTCGAAGGAGAAAGACATTCGCAGGAGGACGTATACACATAGACACACACACACATTGCCGTTACTGATTCCTTGTTTTTTGAGAGCTGCTGTTAATTTTACAGTTCAAATACAGATGTGGAGCTGGTCAGAAAGAGGCAAAAAGTGGACGTCTTTGCAATTACAGAGATGCCTGATGTAAATTCTTGAGGAGGTCTAACGAGTGGGTCATGTACTTTTCTCACAAGAAGGCCCAAGACAAAATAAAAAATCCTCTACCACTACGTAGTAGCTAAACACAGCAAACTGATAAAGTGCGTTCAGAATTCTCTCACATCTGCCGCCCTGTTTCATAGCAGGAGATAGGCCAAGAGAGGAGGTGACCTGCTCCATTGACCAGCCTCCTCAGCTGCAGCCACACATCATATGGCAAAGAGCGACATGCAGATGCGTAGTTGCCAGGGGGCGGGGCAGGGTGGGTGTCTTGCCCTGGGTGCACACCAGGGCAGAGGCATGGCACGGGCGCAGGGCACACACGTGCCCCGGCACAGTTCTCCCTCGCTGTGGCTCACGAGCCGCAGATTGGGCATCCTGGTACTAGGAATTTGGCTTTTTACTGCCATTTTTTGTTAAGTTTCTGCCCAGTTAAGTTTCTGTGCCCAATTCAAGACTTCCCTCCGGCTTCCCTGTTACTTTGTGGCTGTGTGGTGGAAAAGAACACCAGAAACGTCCCATTTATCTGAAATTCTGGCTAAACACCTGGTCGTTGTTATTTTTTTTTTGCCCACGATCTTCAGATAAATGCAATTATACTATTGATGTATGATCGCTATCTCTGGAATTTAAAGTCCAGGAATGTTCTGGGGTCATTTACATAGACCAGTGATGGCGAACCTATGGCACGGGTGCCAGAGGTGGCACTCGGAGCCCTCTCTGTGGGCACGCGCACACAGAGTTCATCATGTGGGGGCCAGAAAATCACACACGCACACACATCTAGGCTGGCCTAGGCCACTGAGCATGACATGCGTGCACCGCGGTGAGCAGGGAGGACTCGGCTGGCAGGCCTGGTGCCTGTGCTCCGGGTGGCTGCTGCCCGAGGGGGGGCGCACAGAGGAGACAGAGATGCTAGAGAGGCACAGAGCAGTGCGTGCGGGACTTGCTGGAGGCTAGAATAGTCTGGCCATTGCTCGAGCGGGTGGGGCAGAGGAAGAGGGAGCCAACTGTTTTTTTCTAAAATAAAACCTCAGCGTTCAGGTTAAATTGCCGGGTTTTTGCGATAGATAAGTGGGGTTTGGGCACTCGGTCTCAAAAAGGTTCGCCATCACTGGCATAGACTCTTGCCGTCACGTAGTTGCAGCAGTAGAAACGGGGTGACAAAGCGTGTGTGTGTGTGTGTGTGTGTGTGTGTGTGTGTGTGTGTGTGTGTGTGTGTGTGTAGGGTGTGTGTGTAGGGTGTTTTTGTGTGATTGTGATTGTGATTGCGTTGGGGGTGCCGTGGAGCGTTAGGAGCCAGCTGGCCTTAATTGCGCCAGAAGAGCGAGAAACC
The DNA here is from genome assembly GCF_021028975.2 of Sphaerodactylus townsendi. NCBI lineage: Eukaryota > Metazoa > Chordata > Lepidosauria > Squamata > Sphaerodactylidae > Sphaerodactylus > Sphaerodactylus townsendi. Next base: position 48,960,606 of record NC_059436.1, on the reverse strand, counting down.
GGGGCGGTGAAGTGCTCTAACTAGTGATGATACATTTGCATACTCATTACTGCTTAGCATGGTGTTGAGCATTGATCTGCTTAAACTAATAACCTCTTTTGGCAGTGTATCTGCTTCATCAAGTGGACTGGGAACAGGCGGCAACTCCAGCCTATCGCGGCTGGGTGTGATAAATCCCCGTTCTCACTCGCCGGCTTTTTAAAACTGAATCCAATATCTTGGCATAATAGCATCTAATAAGCTCAAGCGATCGGTCAAATCCAATTTAAATCCCCTTTTTTTGGCACCGCAAAAGGCAGGCAGAAGTGGAGCAAAGATTGGTTAAATTGGACCAGATTGGTTATTAGGGTTAGCAGGCAAAAAGTGAAATTTCTTATCCAGGCTGTTGTTCGGCGCATAAAGCGTAGGCATTTCTTACCCTGCGTGGGTTGAAAGGAGACACTTTCAAACCGAGGCGTGTTAGAGTCGCGGAATCTCACCGTCTGAAGCCATGCGTTCCGAATTCTGTCATTAGAATAAAACAAGGAAGATGAATATACGTATGTGCTTTCCTCACTGAGAGATTTGGCCGGCTGGTGCGGAAAACAGGAAGTTGGGCTGCATGGGACGTTGGTCTAATCCAGCAGAACTGCTCTTATGCCAGTGATGGTGAACCTTTTTGAGACTTGAGTGCCCAAATTTCAACCCAAAACCCACTTATTTATCGCAAAGTGCCAACACGGCAATTTAACCTGAATACTGAGCTTTTAGTTTAGAAAAAACTTTTGGCTCCAAGGCGCGCGTTACTCGGGAGTAAGCTTGGTGAAGCAACCATGCAACACTTTGAACAGGTCATGCCCAGTGGCCCAGGCCAGCCTAGATGTGTGTGTGTGTGTGTGTGTGTGATTTTCCGCCCCCCACATGACGAACTCTGCACGCGTACCCACAGAGAGGGCTCTGAGTGCCACCTCTGGCACGTGTGCCATAGATTCGCCACCACTGTCTTATGCTCACCTGTGAGCTGCCAAAAAGCACTTTGGGGGGGAGGGAAATACTCAGGATTTGCTGTACAGCATTTTCTCAACCACTAGCTCAGGATTCTTTAACTGAAATAAAACGTGCACATTCCTTTGGTCACAGATCTTGCCAAAGCGGCAAAGATACGCCTCTTTTTGCCCAAGATGGTTGGGTGGATTTTTTTAGAACAATGTGCAGGTTGGTCGGTCTGTCTTTCAAAACGTCTGTACGGCCTTTCTACTGAAGTGGGTGTTCCAATTGGGGCACGAGAAACCGTTTAAAAACTGCGACAAAATATTGCGTCGGTCTGCAAATGAAAGGGCAAATGATAGACACTTTCAGAGCTGAGCGACAGCAGCAGGTAAAAACGGATTTGGAACAGGCTGGGTCGTACCCAACTTTTACGGCAGATTCCGCACGGGCCAAAACAGCAGTGTGAAAAAAGTGTATTTTCACACCATTGTTTTTGAAGAAGAGGAGGAGGAGGAGGTGGTGGTGGTTGTGGTGGTGGAGGAGGAGGAGGAGGAGTTGGATTTATATCCCTCCTGTTTCTTTCCTGCAAGGAGACTCAAAGGGGCTTACAAACTCCTTTCCCTTCCCCCTTACAACAAACACCCTGTGAGGTACGTGGGGCTGAGAGAGCTCTGAAGAACTGTGACTAGCCCAAGGTCACCCAGCTGGCGTGTGTTGGAGTGCACAGGCTAATCTGAATTCCCCAGATAAGCCTCCACAGCTCAAGTGGCAGAGCGGGGAATCGAACCCAGTTCCTCCAGATTAGAGTACACCTGCTCTTAACCACTACGCCACTTCGGCCCATGCGGAATCCGCCTTAGCGACAGACAACAAACTAAGGTGATCAAAGCAAAATAAACTAGGTGGGCAGACAATAAATACCTGGTTCACATGAAGCTGCCTTATATGGAATCTGAATCTGGGTCCATAAATCCTTGTGCTGTAGTAGTAGCTGCTGACGCTGTGGGTTTTTTTTTTAATTTGCACTGACCGTCTGATCTCCGAAGGCCGGTCTGAATTCACCCACTTTCTAAAACTCTTGGCAGGCGCCCACCGGCCCCACGTTGGGGACCCCATCATACATCCGCCTCCAAATTCAAAATGTCTGTAATAAGATTTTCTTGCTGCGAGTTCTACATCCGGGATCTGTGTGACAGACAGCCCTTTCTGTATCTCTGACAGGCAGGATACAATTTGGATAGACTTTCTCTCCTCACAACACCTGTCATTCATATAAATAAGAATATACTTCTACAGACTTGGTTACAGATTTCTTTTTAAGACTCGGAACCTCATCTGAATTCCTAGGCCGTCCAAATGAATGTTGTAAATTTTGTAAATTGTAAATTGTAAGTTTATTGAGGAAAAGCAAGTGATGGAAAATGTTTAGTGCTCTTTGCCCTTGCGTTGTTACATCAGGGTCCCGCTCATATTGAGGGGCCCGCCGTCCCCCTTCTTGGGGTAGGTTTTAATTGGGGTTTGCTGGACGCCTCTTGCTTATTTATCTATTAATTATTAACCGCTGTTTTATAAGAGTTTTTAAGATGTTTTATTGATTATTAACGAGATGGAGCCTGTGGGTTTGTGTACTGTATATGATTTGCTCCTGCTTAATTTTGTTTCATTCTTGTTGTCAGAGGTGGGATCCAGCAGGCTCTCACAGGTTCCTGAGAGTAGGTTACTAATTATTTGTGTGTGCCGAGAGGGGGTTACTAATTGGTGATTTTGCCACGTGATTTTTGCCTTAGTTACGCCCCTCCTCTCTGCAGTAGCGCGCAGAACTTGAAGCAGTCTAGCAGGAGGTGCACCGGCGTGCGTGGCAGCCTGCGCCTGCGTGCATTCGTTTCCCGCCCAAGGAGCGGCGCAATGGCTGCGTCCTTGCCACAGCCCCGCTCAGGAATGCCCCGCCCCCAGAATGCCCGGTCACGCCCCTGTCGTGCCCCGCCCAGCCCCATTGGCGCTACGCCACAGTTTGAATCCCACCACCATGGGAACCTGTTACTAAAATTTTTGGATCCCACCACTGCTTGTTGTTCACTGCCTGGAGCCCTTTGGGGATCGGGCGGTATAGAAATTGAATGAATGAATGAATGAATGAATGAATGAATGAATGAATGAATGAATGAATGAATGAATGAATGAATGAATGAATGAATAGTGACGCACTTGGTCAATTTGAGGCATTAAATGAAACCGTGGTTTATCTTAACGATCCCTAGTGTGTGAAATGAGCAATTGGCTTGCTGGTGATCGTTCAAAGCCTGTATTGTCGAAGGCTTTCACGGCCAGATTCAACCGGTTGTTGTGGTTTTTCCGGGCTGTGTGGCCGTGGTCTGGTAGATCTTGTTCCTAACGCCTGCATCTGTGGCTGGCATCTCCAGAGGAGTATCACAGAGGGAAGTCTGCTACACACTGTGTCCACTGTTACACGCTGTTCCCTCTGGGATACACCTCTGAAGATGCCAGCCACAGAGGCAGGAGAAACGTTAGGAACAAGATCTACCAGACCATGGCCACACAGCCCGGAAAACCCACAACAACCAATTCAAAGCCTGGTTTGTCTTGATGAAGGCTGCTTTTGTTGACTTCACTCTTTCCCGTTGCAGAGACCTGCTTGGTATTTGAGGCCTCATTGTGGTGAAGGGAACAGACCTGGTTTAAACCAGAATGTTCACGTTTGCCTGGAGGGGATGTAGCAGAAACCCAGAACCAGCATGGCATAGCGATTAGGAGTGTCGAGCAGGGATCAGGAAGACTCGGGTTCAAATCCCCACGTGTGCTATGAAAGCACACTCGGTCACTTTGGGCTAGTCGCACTCTCTTGGCCTAACCTACCTCACAGGGTTGTTGTGAGGATAATATGGAGGAGAAGAGAATGTTTGTAAGCCACTTTGGGTTCTCATTGAGGAGAAAGGTGGGGTATAAATTAACATAAATGAATAACGTGCCTTGGCTCACTTGCTTGTGCTATCTCAGTTACTCTAGGAAGCTTGTCGTGCGGTCCAACAACTCTTTTTCATTTATGTAGAAGAGTTTTTTTTTTTTAAAAAAAATCATTTTAATGAATTTTGTTTTCTTCTGCTTCAAAGGATGTTGCTGCTCGAGGGCTGGACCTCCCGCAGGTCACCTGGATTGTTCAGGTAAGTCTTCTGCTTTGATTCTGTCCTCGAAATACGTGGGAGAGTGGAATGATGAAGCATCAATCCTTGGCGTTGCAGAAGTGCGGCAATTGCCCGTGCTTCAGCCCTTGGCCCGTAATATCTGATCGTTCCAGGTGATGCAAGGTGTCATGGTTGCCTAGCAATACTGTGAAAGACATCCAAGGAGCAGCAGTGGCATAGTGGTTAAGAGCAGGTGTACTCTAATCTGGAGGAACTAGGTTTGATTCCATGCTCTGCCACTTGAGCTGCGGAGGCTTATCTGGGGAGTTCAGATTAGCCTGTGTACTCCCAACACACGGCAGCTGGGTGACCTTGGGCTAGTCACAGCTTCTCGGAGCTCTCTCAGCCCCACCTACCTCACAGGGTGTTCGTTGTAAGGGGGGGAAGGGAAAGGAGTTTGTCAGCCCCTTTGAGTCTCCTTACAGGAGAGAAGGGGGGGATATAAATCCAACTTCTTCTTTTTCTGAATTGAGAGCCAGCGTGGTGTAGTGGTTAAGAGCAGGTGCACTCTAATCTGGGAAACTGGGGTTGATTCCCTGCTCTGCCACTTGAGCTGTGGAGGCTTATCTAGGGAATTCAGATTAGCCTGTACACTCCAACACATGCCAGCTGGGTGACCTTGGGCTAGTCACAGTTCTTCTAAGCTCTCTCAGCCCCACTTACCTCACAGGGTGTTTGTTGTGATGGGGGAAAGGAAAGGAGTTTGTCAGCCCCTTTGAGTCTCCTTACAGGAGAGAAAGGGGGGATATAAATCCAACTCCTCCTCTTCCTCTTCCTCTTCCTCTTCCTCCTCCTCCTCCTCCTCCACCACCACCACCACCACCTCCTCCTCCTCTTCTTCTTCTCCTTCTTCTCCTTCTTCTCCTTCTTCTCCTTCTTCTTCTTCTTCTTCTTCTTCTTCTTCTTCTTCTTCTTCTTCTTCTTCTTCTTCTTCTTCTTCTTCTTCTCCTCCTTCTCCTTCTCCTTCTCCTTCTCCTTCTCCTTCTCCTTCTCCTTCTCCTTCTCCTTCTCCTTCTCCTTCTCCTTCTCCTTCTCCTTCTCCTTCTCCTTCTCCTTCTCCTTCTTCTTCTTCTTCTTCTTCTTCTTCTTCTTCTTCTTCTTCTTCTTCTTCTTCTTCTTCTTCTTCTTCTTCATCACATAACTCTGCCAGTCCTGGTTTCCCAATACTCTGGCCCCATTCACACACATAGGGCATCATTTGATGACTGGAAGGTAAAACCGAGATCCAGTCCCGTTGGGAGATAAGGTACTTGAGATTAAGTGAAGGACTACAGGTATTGGACTACAGGTACTGTGTGATGCACATGGACCAGTGTATACATACATGAATATGCACCCGAGTAAGCATGGTTCTCCCCCCCCTTTTTTTCAAGTGTGCTCTCCCAACCTTGTCATGATGTCAGCCAGACCATCCCCCCACCCACAGTGTCGTCCATACACACAAAAAGTAATGTGCAAATGCGCCCCTCCCTTACCGTGCCTTTCTTGGTTTGCTTCTTGGTGTTTCACGACTGAGTCGCTGGTGCCAAAAGCGTTAAGCCGACAGAGACCAATTTCAGCCCCGATGCAATTTTAAGCAAACCTTAAAATTAAGAAGCCCGCAGTTTCTTATTTGCTCCAAGCTGGTGGCAAACAGCCCCTTGCTCCTTGACAGGGGAGGCAAATGGGTCACGGACGAGTCCCGCGCAAAACAGAGTTTTTATTTTAGAAAAAGAACGCGGCGAAGCGACACACCGAGACGGCGGAAGCTGTCCTATTATCCTCA